>NC_040036.1:74660736-74960736 GCF_003713205.1 Coffea eugenioides
CTATTTCATCCCTCACATTTCACAAAAATATTCTTTTCGTCCCTTACTTTTAAAATGAAGCAATTTCGTCCCTGACATTTAAAAATTAAAACTATTACATCCTTGAATCCAATTTTCAATCTAAATCAAACCACCTATCAACCCGATTACAAATTTTGAAGGTATAATTGGTAGATCACTTGGTTAACTCAACTTGAATATAACTCAACTTGAATTCCTACATTATCATTGTATACACTGATGGTTTTATGTACTTACCATATCATTTCAATTTAAATTTAAACACCAAATTTTGTATTTATGATACACATCTAGACTTGCAAGCGAATATACTAACGATGCATGAAAAGATTTACCCAAAAGAAAAATCCGACTATTCCAAGACAAATAATGGCCTTTATGTTATAATGTTTATTTTTTTGGTTTGATAAATGTCATGTGAATATGATGAAATTGACCGAGTGACCTATCAATTCTATCTCCGAAATTTATTACTGGGTTATTTGATGGTTTGATTCAAATTGAAAATTAGGTTCAGGGATGTAATAGCTTTAATTTTTAAATGTCAGGGATGAAATTGCTTCATTTTAAAAGTGAGGGACGAAAAGAATATTTTTGTGAAATGTGAGGGATGAAACAGGTCATTTTCCCTTTAATTTTTGTATTTAACATGCCATGCACGTTGTTTCTTTCCTAGAATGGAAGGATGATAATTTAACATCAATATGTATTTTCGCACCAAAATGGTGAAATGATCTTATTACCTGCCTATGGCAAAGTGATGATAAATTTTATTTAAAGCGTCAAAGTGTGGCAAGTTTCATAACATAGAAGCCAAGGTGTAATTAACCCTTAAAGATAAACGCACTAGTACATGATAGATGGATTTTTTTTTAACCTTCTCTTGTTCCAACTCACATCCTTTCTATTCCCAATTTCTAACTTTTCGATATAAAATTTGAATCCTGAATGTAACAGCGAGAACGATTTTAAAGGCTGATCTAATGATTGATAGATGGATATTTGAAAATTCTAGGATGATATACATTTGTCCTCTTTATTTTTTTAAGTTTTGAATCTTGGTGCCCTCAAAAAACTAGAATTGCAACTCCCCATACAAAAACTTTTTAGGTTCTATCACCATGTTGCTAAGTTGGTTGTGACTTTTATTAAAGTGCTTATTTTTCTGGTTCATGGTGCAATCGTACGTCAAGGACGAAGCGGAATAAATTCTGCCATACAAACAGACCTGATCTAATCTGTCATTCTTAAGTTGACCCCCCAAAGAGTCAATCTTCCCTTCTCCAACAATTGTCATCTTCTTGGTTTTTATTTTTTTGGGATACCTTTCCTCTGAGCAGAATGTTGCAGTACATCTCCAACATTGGGCAGAATGAAGTTTTTGTCTAGATACCTTTTGAAATGAAGAAAATCATATTTCGGTCAGTTCAGCAAAACTGCATAGTTAGTATGTAATACCGTTTCATTGTGAACAATTCAACTCGCATTCATGTGGTAAAACTTGTTGCACTATTCCAAATTTCTACTCAACTTATTCTTAACTTAAGATTTTTTTCAGTAAATAAATGGTTTTTTCTTAAGTGAATGTTAATAATAGCAGGTGATTTCAAGCGAAAGTTAATAATAGATTGAGTACATGGTTAACCTTCTCCAATATCCTTCGTACATATTGCTTAAGTTACTCTTTTTTTTTTTTTTTTTTCCAGAAAGGTAGATGTTTTTATTGATAAAAACTTACGTATTTGAGTAACGGCTCAAAGAACTATACAACGTGTACCTTTGACAGTTAAGGAGTAACAAAAGTTCTCCCCTCATATCTGAAATTGCCTAATTGCTTAAGTTACTCAAGAGACAGCAAATCAAGAATGTGGGTTTTGCAAAATTACTTGTGCCAGAGTTTAGTAGGAAGCTGGGAATGGTTGGGGGAAAAGAGGGCCAGAAACTGCCTCGTTTAGTAGGTAAACAGTAATAATATAGCATATACTAGTATAAGATATTGCTAAAAGTCTTCCGAGCTCGGGCAGCCGGGGTAAATTCCTGATGATTCGGTGGGGCCCGCTCTCTCAGGCGCAGTGGGATTAGTTGGGGTTAATGGCGGTGTCAGGTATCCAGTCCCAGACCGCTACCCCAGCTAACCTGGTTTGACAAAAAAAAAAAAAAAAAAAAATATTGCTAAAAGTCTTGGTTTTCTGATCTAGCTCTTTGAATATTTGTAAACCCTTGTTCATTGTCAAAAATCCCGGTAGAATAATAGGTTACTAAAAGTTGCAAAAGTGATGTTTCTCAACAAAAATTTACTAACTTGATGAATATCAAAGTGAGACGCAATTGAATTTCAGAAGAGTTTGTACCAATGGAATTGATTGTACTAGTATTTCAGAAGAGGGGAGCAAATTGCAGTCTTACCCTCAACTAAACTGATAAAAAGGGAAAAAAAATTAAAGAAAAGTTAATAAAATCTTGAAGCTGGCAAAATCTGATTCTCCAGTACCAAAGGAATTTAGTACTTACTTATTGCCGATGAGCTTTAATGCTTTACCTAATCAATAGTAGTAGGTTGGGAATGGAACGTAAGTAAGTGTAGACTTCTCACTTACACTATAAAAAAAAGGGGTAATTGAGGTTTCTTGCATCATTTCGATACTAGATGCTGTTACACTTTTGTTGAAATATACTAGAAAACTTTACTCCCTTTATGGTGACTATATGAGCTATTTTTAGTAGATTTTTTGAAGTATTAGTGTCCTATTTCTGAGACATTGTAGTTATACTTAGTTTTTGGTCATCTTTGAAGATTGGGATTTTTGTTTTTTATATTTTTTTGACTTGATGTTTGGAATCTGTTCATATTATATTGCTAGATTGATCTTTGGCATCATACAATTTGATGAAGTTTTGTAGAAAAATGCATAATACATATTAGTAACAATTTTAAATTAGCCATTTTAATGTGTAATGGAACAATTAATTGGTTTTAGAATGTAAGAAAAAATCTAGTAAAGTTAATTCATAAGCAAGAAGAAGAAATTAGGGAGGGGGTAATATGGTTTCATCAAAATAAAAATGGGATAATGGGAGTGCAAATAACATTATCCTAAAAAAAATTATATACAAAAAAAAACATTTTAAAAAATCAATAGTAAGTTATAAATTGACAATATTTAAATCATTGCCTTATTAGTAGTCACATTTATTTTTACTCAAAGAAAACAATTACTTAAAACTGGTCTTGGATTCAAATATTCATGCCCCTTTCCCACTTTTTAAATTCCATCATTCCCCTATTAGAAAAAGTAGAAAGAAAAAGCTGGTAAAAAAGCACATAGATAATATGAATATTTGTATGTTGCACTTCTTTAAATTATGTAGGTGACTATATATTTGATTTACCAAAATTTAGTAAATATTATATCAAATGATTTTTTAAAAAATGGGTCAAGGGCACTTATCAATACACCTCATCAGCATTTAATTTACTATGTGAATATACACTCACATTTAATACATTTATATATATATATATTTTAGTGTAAGCAGAAGGATTCGAACCCGAGATCTCTTGCTTACACTCCCTTCCCCCGTACCACCCAACCCATCCCTCCCCCCTTACATTTCTATATTTAAATACTCGTCAAAGTTAATTTCAGTTTTGTCAAAAGAATTAGGGAAAATGACCTATTTCATCCCTTGTATTTCACAAAAATATTCTTTTCGTCCCTCACTTTTAAAACGAAGCAATTTGGTCCCTGACATTTAAAAATTAAACCTATTACATCCCTGAACCTAATTGTCAATTTGAATCAAACCATCCAATAACCTAGTAATAAATTTTGGAGATAGAATTGATAGATCATATCACATGACATAGATCATATCACATGACATTTATTGAAAAAAAAAAAAAAAAAAGTATAACATAAAAGGTCATTCTTTGTCTTGGAATAATAGGATTTCTTTTTTGGGTAAATCTTTTCATGTACCGTTAGTATATACACTTGTGAGTCTACATGTATATCATAAATACAAAATTTGGTATTTAAATTTAAATTGAAATGATATGGCAGGTACATAAACCCATCAGTGTATACAATGACAATGTAGGAAAGATTAATTCTTCTTTTTTATGTTATAATTTTTTATTTTTGGTTTCATTAAATTTCACGTGAATATCAAGTTGAGTTAGTCAAGTGATCTACCAATTATACCCTCAAAATTTGTAATTAGGTTGATAGATGGATTGATTCATATTGAAAATTGGGTTCAGGGATGTAATAACTTCAGTTTTTCAATGTCAAGGATGAAATTGCTTCGTTTTAAAAGTGAAGGACGAAAAGAATAATTTTGTGAAATGTGAGAGATGAAACCGGTCATTTTCCCAAAGAATTAACACGTGAGAGTCCAAGGCACCTGCTAACCAAATCCGGTATCTATATAAGGTGTTACCTTCTGAGTTTTAATACGCGTATTTCATTAGGTGTAACACAAAAAGTATAACATAGCATGCAAACTTTCTTTATATATATATATATATATATATAGACACACACACTATATGTTAATTGTCTAAAATAATTTTGCTTTTGCCTTGGCATTTTTTTTTTCTTTTGAAAAGGATTATCTCTGTTTGGATTGGTCATTTTCTGAAAAACAAATTATTCGTATACAATGCTACAGTAATATATAAACAAAAACAATTTCAAAAATACCAAAAACAAAAAAATAAAACAACCTCAAAACTACAAAAAAAAAAAAAACAACTTCGAAAACACAAAAAACATAAAAAAAATCTCAAAAAACACAAAAAAATAACCTAAAAAATAATTTCATCTACAGTAAAAAGTTTTTCACCTACATTGCTACAGTAAAATATTTCAAAAACACTCTAAAAATAGCCAATTCAAACGGAGCCGCTTCATTGAGTGATATATAATTATAATTATTTGACAGACAACACCATGCTCATTGAGTGATATATAATTATTTATTACACGACTAACAATTGAATAAATCTTATTTTTAAAAATTCAATAATTCAGATTGTCGCGATTAGATTGTGTCACGTCCAGATTGCGGGTCATTGGTTGTTCGGGCCTACCAAGTTTTGGCACTTACGTATTACATAACGGGCGGAAATAATGCGTTTCATCTTCTCCTCTTCATCTTTGACATCAATTTTGGCCTAAACTTGCTCTCTCAATCACTCTTTTAACTACTACTATTACTATCTTTCTTTTCTTTTTAAGATATGCCATTTTCATTTTGAAACATTTCTTGGTAATAGTTTTATCTTCAACTACCGGAATATGTACCAGGCAGGCAAAACAGGCACCAAAATACGCTCAAAACTCACACACGTCATTTCTCTTTCTCTCACACACAGTCACACAGTAACAGCTCAATACTTTTTCTCTAATGTTTAATTTGCCTGCTGACCGGTGAGGGTGCTTTTTTGCTTTGTCTTCATTCACTCCCTTCCTCAGTCTTCACACTGACAGAGGGCCACCAAGACACACACAATGCTCATCAAAATTTAAACTCAACCGACCAACCACTCTGCTATTCAGATCTCTCTACAGATTTATTTATTTATTTTTCTACTCCAGACATATGTAAAATCAAAAGGGCATTTCAGAAATCTGGAAAATATTAGTGGGTTTTACTCGGATTCCTGGCTGGTAACTTTCGATTTGAAAATGTTTCAACTTTATTAGATTTTCTTGATGTGCATTCTTGCCCCATGATAACGTAGTACTGATGTTCTAGTTCTAGTGTTTGTTAAACACAAGAAAAGAAAGGACCTGTATGCATAAAATGCTACTATGGTTCACTTTTCTTGAATTGTTGGACTTAAATGCTAATATGAAAGTTCACATTTTTTTGATCGTATAGGTACTTTTGTTGATGGGTTTTTCTGGGTTTCTCTATTTGTTTATGTTTTCAATTATATCTGCATAATCGCTGTAGTGATTTTATAAATGTGTAAACTCCGCGTGTGTTGCTTGCTTGTTTTAGTGTATTTTGTGGTTCTTGAATCTAGGGCTTTTCTTGATAATTTAATATATGATGAAGCGATTTTTTACGTTTATGAGTCAATAAAAGGATTTTGAAGCTTTTGGAAACACACATTTTCTGTTTTCTTCTGTAGTTTGACTTATAATCTCGGTATACTTGGTTTTGAATGAATAATGTGGGCACTGAAACTGTTGCAGTTTTGTATAAATTGATGATTTTGAGACTCAGGATATCTCTTGCTGATGCAGCTAGCTGGATCTCCTTTAGTTGTGTTGATGATTTAGGGGACTTGATTGATTTTTGGGATTTGAATGAAAAAATGGAAGTAGAAAAGCGAAGTTCCAAGGGTGGATTTCTTCATTTGTTTGATTGGAATGTTAAATCCCGGAAGAAGCTTTTCTCCGGCAAATTTGAGTTATCTGGTAATTTTTTGTTTAACATTTTTGTTTCATTTGCTCTCTTAAGTTGAAGTTTGACTCTCTCTCTCTCTCTTTCATGTTTAATCTGTATTGCTGTTTTTTCTCTGAAGGTTTAATGTATGATGTTTTGACTGCAGATAATCCACAGCAAGGTAAAGAAACTTTTGATGATACAACAATTTCACGTCTTCGAAAGGTACTTTTCTCTTCATTTTATTATCCAGATTATTTTTCACCTTATCTTAATTTGTTTGAAAGAATTTAAGCTTCCTTTTATGAAGGCGCATGACAATGGGTGTGGTCCAAGTACCAGAGGGAACGATGGTTCAAGTTATGCTTCATCTGTAAATGGTGATGAAATATATGGCACAAGAGCTCCGGGGGTCGTTGCACGACTAATGGGATTGGATACACTTCCTACTTCAAATGTTTCTGAGCCCTGTTATACACAATTTTTTGATTCTCGCTCTTTTAGAGATTCTCATTACTCAAGGGGTATGCCTGATTTCCGGAGCGAAGAACACATCATAATCTATGACAGCATGCGGAATAAGCTAGACGGGTTCACCAAGAATCCTGTTGAAGTGATGCTGCAGAAGGTGCAGAATCGACCAATTGAGAAGTTTCAAACTGAAGTACTGCCCCCAAAATCTGCGAAGCCCATTTCAATTACTCACCACAAGCTTTTGTCTCCCATTAAGAGTCCAGGGTTCATTCCAAGTATGAATGCTGCTTATCTAGTAGAGGCAGCTGCCAAAATCATCGAACAAAGTCCTCGTTCAACTGCTAGACATAAGTTGCCATCTTTGGGTTCTTCTTCAGTTCCTTTGAGAATCCAGGATCTTAAAGAGAAAATGGAGGTTGCTCAGAAATCTTCTAGGACTCTTCAAGCTTCTCAGAAGGCCAAAGAACAAAGCTCTTCCAAACAGGTAAAGAGACAAACTAGGGACAGGGTCCAAGGTCAAGGAGAAGCTCCAGACATGTTTAGGGTTTCTGATACATCAAGAAATGCTGGTTCTCAGAGTATCAAGAATAAGGAAAAATCAGTTTCACTGGCTGTTCAAGCTAAGGCTAATGTTCAGAAGAAAGAGGGATGTACTGCAATTGGAAACCGGAGTTCTGTAAACCATAAGGAACCTAATGATGTCAGGCATAGCTCTTCTGGTAGGAACCAATCAAAAATCCAAAAGAATGTTGAAAGGAGAACATCAACTGACAAATCTTCTGATGTACTTAGGCAAAATAACCGGAAGCAAAACTTTGCTTCAGCTAAAGAGATGGAAGGTTCAAGGCCTCCATTTTGTCATCAGAAAGACAGGAAACAGCTGTCTTCAAATGACGTATCTAGGCCGAATAAGACTGTAAATAAGATTGTTGTAAGCACTCCTGTCATGCCCAGAAAGACCTCAATCCATCATGTTGGAAAGGAACAACTTCCATCAGCAGTAAAGAGATCTTCAGGAAAGAAGCAACCAATCAATGGAAACAATTTTTCTCATGGAAATGATAACCAATCAGTGAGTAGAGGCGAAAGGTCTATAAAATGCAATTATGAAATTGATAGGTGCAGTAAATGGGATGCAGCTGAGAGAAAAAATGGCACGGATGTTGTATCATTCACATTCACTTCTCCAATTAAAAAGTCATTATCTGCTTCTAGTTCACCTGTGAAAGTCACTGACAAGAAACGAGGCTCATTCCTTGTTCCCACAACTAGTGAAAATCAGTCTTCTTTTGGTCTGAATGTTGATGGTGGTGATGCTTTAAGCATTCTTTTGGAACAAAAGCTCAAGGAGTTGACATCTAAAGTTGACTCATCTAATCAAGACCACTTCCATTCAGAGTTTCCTTGTAGTTCTGCTGGCAGTTGTGAAGATTCAGTGTCTACTCTCACAATGACACATACCACATCTGGTGAACATCACAAAAATTCCCAACTTGATGTGCCTCTGGACAAACTGGGCATCCAACCTAAATCCGATAGCTCTTCTATTGATGAACTTCACCTTAAAGCAATGCAAAAGTGGCAGGTAATTTGGTTTATGATTTTGTCTGTACGTGTATTCTTATGGGTCATGTTTTTTTGACTGCGTTTGCTGTAGTAAAAAATGAAAGAAGCATACATATTCCTTTGTTTACCCAGAAAAAAAAAAAAAAAAACCTTTGACAATGCTGCAAAACAGTAAAAAGTGATTGAAATTCTCTATCTCACTGGAGCATTACAAGTATGCCTTTGTTGGTTCAAAAGTTTATTTGTTTTTTTGTGAATGAAGACATCACATCAATACAACTACTAGTGCATTCTAGGTAACAGGTAACATCATTATCAGCTGGTGTCATCTTGTGATCAAGGAATGGCTTCAATACAACTGTGCTGTAACCCGTGATTCCTTTTTTTTGTTGAACAACTAGGTAGATATTGTTCTGGCATCTATGTAATTCAATTATATGGGTTACAAACCAAGAATGGTCCTATGGTGGTTGTTGGTTCATTTGTAGAACTTCTGCCTAATGGCTATGAGCCTCTGTAGAAGTTTGAACTCAAGGACAAATTGGGTGATTTCCCTTATCAGCAATAGAGTATTTTAATTGGCGGCCTTAATTTGCTTTATGTAGTTTCTCTTTTATCTTTTTTAACCAAATTTCATCAAAATTTTTTATCTCCCTTTAAAAGTTCATTGCATGTTGCATTTCTAATAAATAACTCAAATCAACAGTATTGTAGAATGACCAATTCTATTCCTTGTACTACGATCCTTGTTTAGATACTTCTTTTTTACCATGATTAAGTCAAATCTACATAGCTAACGTGTACAAGTACTTGTACAGTCATGTAGAGAAGCCTTTATATTGCAAACTAACTGCAGTGATCACTTCTCATATTCCTTGAATATCTGGAATACGTTAGTTGGGGATTAACATCTGCTAATTTCATATCTGTCTTTCTCATCGTCATGGAGTAAATCACACGGTTACTCTTACAAGAATCACATAATGAAGTTGCTCTTGCTAGAATTTTTACCTCTTACAACTCTTGAAGTGATTCACTAACTGTACATTATATCAGTCTGTTTGTTTAAACTCTTATCCCACTTGTTTAGAGTCAGATAATGATGCTTATTCATTATTATTACAGTATTCATTTAAAACAGCTCTCTGTGGAATGTCAGTTGGCAAATTTAAATGAGATTTGGCTGGAAATGCCAGATGATGAACAGTTGCCGCCAATACGCTACTTTTAAGTTTGCTTGTACCCAAACAAGTTTGTTTGCCTTTTAGCTCTTAGGCTTCAACTGTTGGTTTGTCCTAATAAACATCCGTTAAGTAGTTTTTGTTCTTTCAAGTTCAAACTATGGTGTCTCGCATGATTTTGGACTCCATATTAATTGAAAAATGCATGTAGTGGCCTCTTTCTTCTTGGCGCATGCATGCATTTGTGTGGGTTAATAAGCAGCATAACACTTGCTAATTTTATTCTGCCCATATAGTGCTGAAAAGAAGTATTGTACTCTGTATTTTCTTCACCATTCTCAGGGTGTACAGGAGATGGAAGAGCTTGGCTTTATTAGATATGACAGAGACCCCAAATATCAATCCTGTGGTCCAGTGTCAAGTTTGGAACCCGCCTACTCAGAGAGTAGTTGCAACTCTCTAGATAGCAACAGAAGTATTAGCAGTGAGGGTAAGAATGCTTGTCCTCTAAGTACTGTTATCACATTTTTCTAATCTACACTGGATTGAGATAGACTATATTATCTGGCATTTTATACATAGTCCAAGAACTATATAATTGATCTATGATCAACTGCATAATAAAGATTTAACTGATGGCTGTTAACATTTAGGATACACGAGGAGGTTATGAATATACAGAAGCCTATGAGCCTTAAAGTCTTGATTGAAATATTTAATCGGACCAACTCTTTTAGTCCTTAGTAGAATTTTCTTTGGGGGTTGTAATTTAGGATCTAATGTAATATTTTCTTCAATTTCAGCTAGCAAGATGTTTTTGGCAGTTGAAGCTTATGAAATGACTCAATGGAGCTCCACTAGAAAGTCCCGACCTGTGGAAGCCGACATGGAAGTATCAGATTCTGCCTCTTCAGCCTCTCTCGGGGCCACAAGTGTAACAGATACAAGTTCATCATTCACTTCAATGATTACTAATGAATCAGCCAATTGGGAGTTGGAATATATCCGGTGTATACTTGTTAACACTGACTTGTTGCTGGAGGAGTTTGCACTTGGTGAGGCACACAAGGTCTTAGCTCCCAATCTGTTTGATCAGTGGGGTGAAGTAAAACTAGGATCAAGTAAAAATGTGGAAAAGAACTTCAAGTTAGTGCAAAAGGTATTGTTCGACTATGTTGAAGAATCTCTAGAATTAAAGTGCGTGCAGCTTTTTAGTGGAAGCTGGAAATCTTGGACTAAGCTAGCAGCTCTGATTCAGAAGAAAGATTGGTTGGCTGAAGAACTGGGCAGGGAGATTTCAGGCTGGACAAGCATGGAAGATTTGATGGTAGATGAGCTTGTGGACAAGGACATGAGTACCAAATTGGGGAAGTGGGTTGATTTTGAGATTGAGGCATTTGAAGAAGGTGTAGAAATTGAGAAGAGAATATTGAGTAATCTGGTTGATGAATTGGTTGATGATTTCTTGCTGTTCTAAAGCATTGCAACATAGGCTACATAGGTTTTACATTACTCAAGTATGACTTGTAGATACATGGTTGTTGTGATGGGCCCAAAAATATAGAGGCTCACAAATTCATACTTGAGCAGATTGCATTTTGATTGTAACTTCACCGTTCTTCATTGCTTGTTGTCTCCCTGGGTAGAACTGCACTACTGAAATTTCTTGAAACCCTTTTTAGGCCTAACTTCCTTTCGTTATAGGACCTCATAAACAGTGACATTACAGGTTCCGTCCGTATCTTCTACTATAAGACTTTTACAACCTGGCTCAAATATTACAACCTTGTGTAAAACCAATTCTTTGTAAAAAGAAAAAAGATTGAACTGGTGATCATAAAATATCATGCAGGTTATAGACATTGAAAAATCATTTTGATGTATAACTGTGTTAGGCTGTGCCTAGCAGACATGAGGGATTCGACATGACATATGTATGATGAGCCAAGCCCCAAGATAACTAGAAGGGTACACTGTAGAAGACTAATCATTCTAGTTGTCCTTCTTTGGGCGGCCATGTGGGGTGTTTGGCTGGGATTGGTCAGGTTGAATTTGGGTGTAGTAGTGATTCTTTTTCCCATAAATGGGAATAATTGATTTACACGGTTGAACCATATTAACCTGACAATTGACACAATCTCAAGTGTTTTGGTGCTGGTGGTTAACCAAATCCTTGTAGATCCAATGGTTTGAGGCTGAGTCTTTGCATACTTGAGGAGTCGTAGCCATGCTCTGATGAAAGGAAGGACAAAAAAAAGAAAAAACATTCATTATCAAGAGAATCGCTTTCTTTTGGCCCGCCCTAGTACGTGTCAAAATGTGATACCATCGCTTAGAGTTAGAGGAGGTGGAAAACTAGTCAAGTTGCAAAGTTTGACCATCAAATTTAACATTTTCAACATTTTTTTATATGGGTATAACTTGATGTAAACGAGTTTTTAATATACCTTGAAAATAGATGGTTAGGAGGGTTCAATAGCACTTGGTTTTGGCTGAATGGCACCTACTTGTTGAGGCTCAAGAATGTCAAAATGGATAAGCAAGAAGATGGGAGTGAATTTCTTGAAATGACTTGCTAGGGGTATCCAATCACCAATGGGACTGAGCCAAATGGTACACAAATAGAACTTCACTGCAATTATAGGTTGAATTGTGGTCCAACATTTAAGTAGTAGGTGCTGGAAAGAATTACTATATGGTTTGGAGAGATGATGATGGAATCTAGGACAAAATGTTGCCTTAGGGGAGTGATCCTTCCAAGAAGCCCTTTGTGATTGGCATCATTAACTTGGGCACAAATCAAAGCACATGCTTCTAAATTCATGAATTCCAAGCAAAATGTTTGTTTATGAGCAAGTTGATGTTTGTGGTATTTATTGCAGACATGTATTTTATGGCTGTGTTGTGTAATGGGATGGCAGAAGATGGCTGTGGAGATGAACACAGAATGGTCATACTTTGCCAAATGGGCTCACGTGCCATTTTCTAATATTGGTAGGTTAACCGGCCAACATATCACGTGATCCCATCATTTCTTTGCCTTATTGCTTAGAGTGCTATCTTGGATTGCCTTTTTTTTTTTTTGAAAATTTTTTTACGTTTTCCATGAACGTATTTTTTAATCAATTTTTTGTATCTCATACACATCAAATAGCTATGGTATTTCTTTTTCTAAAAAACTCTAGAAAATAACAATCCAAACGGGTTATATAGGCAGTACATTATTCATGATCTATTTTTCCAAAAGTTAATAGATAATGTTACAGTCACAATGTTTATACCAGAGAAAATTTTCTTGTTGTATCCTCACATGTCAATATTAATTCAAGACTAGGAAGGTTGATTGGAAGGATAATTTAATTTAATAATTAAAACCAAATTTGCTATGACATTAATTCAAGACTAGGAAGATTGATTTGAAAGCTATTTTTTCCCAAAAATTTTTTACGTTTTTCATGAACATATTTTCTAGTCACCTTTTAATCTCACATATATCGAATCGTTATAGTATATTTTTTTATAAAAACTTAAGAAAATAGCAATCCAAATAGGAATTATTTCATTTGTAAGTACAAGTTTTTGAGAACAAAGAGCCAACCAAAGAAAGAAAAGAAATAAGAGAAACTTGAAAATTTTTTCTATTAAGTATAAGAGTAAATCTTTCTTACACTGACGGTGTATACACTATCATCGTTAGATTCATGACATATATGCAAAAGTAGAATTTCAAATTCAAATTGTGCATAGTTGTCATTCATCCAACGCTGATAGAGTAACCTTTAGTGTCTTGCTCACCACAAAATTTGAGTAAGACACCATCATTGATGAACAATTTTATTAGAAATTGTGTTTGGCTCGCATTTTTAGGATAAAAAAAATTATTATAACACTTTTTTGAGATGTATTATATGAACGAGCAGGTAGATTAAAAATGTGTTAACGAAATATTCTCAAAGAACTCACAAATTTTTCCCAATATTCACAATCAAACAAACTTGTATCTATGTGTTTTTTCCATTGGTCATTTTCTATTTTTTTTAAGGCCGAAAAGCTCAAATCTCATTTTTTTTCAGTTCAAAATCATTATGAATCTACCATAACAAATTGTTTGGATGGTGTATTATTTGAAATATTATTTGGAATAATTACTGTAGCACTTTTTGTGATGTGATGTATGTGAGATAAAAAGGTGATTGGGAATATAAAAAGGTAGGTTGGGAAATGTGTTTGTGATACAGGTAAAATATTATTTGAAATAATGGAGGTATCCAAACAATATGTGTCTACTTGTTTAACTTACAAGTAGCTACCTCAGATATAGAGTGTGTTTGGATAGCCAAGTAACGGTCAAAAATTATTTGCTTACATCACAAATATAATTTTCAATACACCTTTTTATCTTTTCAATTACCTTTTTATCTCGCATACATCACATCACAAAAAGTGCTATAGTAATTATTCCAAATAATATTCCAAATTAGTATAGTTGTCATATTTCTTTCAAGATTCAAAATACGCTTATAGACATGGTTGTATTCATGTATTGAGTTAGTATACATCAAAAAAATTCGTTCTTAGAACAAATTGACATTAGTATACACCAAATCATATAAAATAAACAATTTGTACCTCTCAACCGCTTCAAATCTTAACTGTATTTGTCCCAAACCCCAAATATAGTAACACATAAAAAGTAGACTACTTTCTAAAATCAGTGGGCGATCAAATACCATAGGAAAAAGCTAAACCCTGAATACTATTTCAACAAACTAATTGTTGTAACTTTTTTGACCAACTTATATACATTGATATTAAACCAAAAAAAATGAAAATGAAAAAATTGTGTTTGGATTGCATTTTCCGTCATTTTTCATGGAAAAATTACTGTAGCGATTTGATATATGTGAGGGAAAAAGGTGATAGGGAAATGTGAACACGGAAAATGACAAGTAATCCAAGCATGGCCTAAGATTCTGCTACACAACCATAACTATTCTACTTTTAACCAAAAAAAAAAAAAAAAGAAAGAAAGAAAAATGTTCTTTCAAAGGACCATCTATCTTCTCTTTTGCATATGCTGTCCCTGAAATTAAGCAGTACGTTCTCTGGATGCTCCCTAACCATCAGCACTCAGCAGTCAAAGAGTACTATTCCACAGCTAATTAGGGCAGGCAGACGACCCGCTTGCTCTGGCCACAGCTTGCCTTTCTTCAAGAAACATTTTTGGTATTATTTCTTTTTCCTAAGTGATGGGTACTCATATACCGAAATCCGCTATTTAGGAAGCGTTTGATGAAATTAGAGTCTGAAAATTGAAGTTTGAGATCTGAAATGTAATGTCTGAATCCATTAAGTTATTGAATTGTTAAATATTAAATCTAATATATATAAGTGCCTATCATATTTAGTGATAAGTAATTAATTTATTACTTAATTTTGAGAACAAACTTTGTCTAGAAAATTTAGATTAATTCAAATGTCTAATTTTTAGTTATTAAACGGTTTGAATATGTTAAAATCTGATTCCATTAATTTTAATCTTATATTAGTTGCAAGAAAAAATTGGTATATATTATTAGAAAACATCCTTGGTGAAAGGAGACTTCCAAGTCCGGCACATTTGGATTGCTATTTTTTGAAATTTTTGAAGAGAAATGTATTGTAGCGATTTGATATATGTGAAATTAAAAAGTGATTGAAAATTGTGTTCATAGTAAACGTGAAATTTTTTTTATTAAAAAACTAACCTCATTTGGATTGCTATTTTATAAAGTATTTTATAGGTTAATGTACTCTATTGATTTGATGTATGCGAGTTAAAAAGATAATCGAAAAATATGTTTACGAAAAACGTAAAAGTTTTTTTAGAGAATCCTTTGAAAGTTAAATGAAGAAGGGTTGATTACCATTTCTATGTTGAGACAGGCAAATGTATTTGGACAGATAAAATGCCATAGAAGAGGAAACCATAGAAATTAAATCACTTTACTTCTTTCAAAGATAATAATTCTGTTGTACATTTTCGCTCTAAAACATGCTTTGGCTGTTCCCAAATGTAACATTAAACCATGTGTTTTGAGAGTAATTCTGAGTCTCTGACTTGCAAATAATATAATCTGTCATTCCATTGTTGGTGTTGACAAGTGGGACTTGGAACTTGATAAAGTTAGTTAATTTTATTACAAAACAGCTAAAATAATAATAATAATAATTAATGTAAACAGCAAGGGCCATATTTTACGTGTCAAGTGCCCTTTGGCCTCAATGAGATTCCTCTGCAGCAAGCTACTATGGATCCCTGAATCTGCTTTCTTGGTTAGAGAAGAACTGGAAAAAAGAGGCTGTTTTCTGTAATGTTTGCAGATTAATGCCAATAATAATTTCTTTTTATGGTTACTAGCCAACAAAGTAAGTAGATATATAAACTAAACTAAGGAAGCCTACTAGACATTTTTATTCTACCAACCAATGATTAATTATTAATTAGAGCAATGCCCACCTCGATTTAGCTGCCCCAAAAAGTCAGAATCCTATGGAGGAGCTCTTGGCTTCTTCCATTGCATGTGTCCACTTTCCCTAGCTACTGTTTCACATACATACATGTGTGAATGATGATGCATTCCATTTCTTACTCTCTTCGTGATGATGATGATGTTGTTGTCTATTAATGCATAATGCCATTCACAAAGGCTTGTTTGTATGACTAAACCACCAAATTACTACTCAAATTGTTTGGGAATAACTTTGAACTAATATCAATGACTATGGTCATTCATATAAAAAGCTTTTCTGATATGAAGTTTTATAGTACTTCACATTCACTCTAGATATAAGAAAACTTTGACAAACTTCAAAATTATTCTGTTGATACATGAATTCTAGTATGCATGTCATGAGAATCTTCTTAAACTTTTTCCTTTAGGAGGAAGAAACGTCCTAAGTTGCCATTTATGTAGAGGTCGATGAGGTGTTTGATCTTGAATTATTCTGTAGAACTCTACAAATATTATTTCATCTTGTGAACGTTATATTATAATTAAACGTTAAACCATAACTTCAGATTAATGTTTGTGACTAGTTACAAAAAACTAAGAAGGACATGTCGATGAAACCCTTGAAGATGCATCACTAACTAAAAGAGGAGAAGAGCAACACAAGTGCAACTCTTTTTATGTTCTTCACTTGTACCCCAAAAAACAAAAAAGAAGGGTTTACCACAAAGGTGGCGCTTTTTTTTTTTTTTTTGTCAATACAGGAGTGTCCGGGTCAAGACCCGAAGGCGGCCCGACTAATCTCCTGCGCCTGAAGTACCCCGCCCCCCAAGAGCACCCAGACGGTATGTGAGGCCAGACTCGAACCTGTGCCACCCCGAGGATTACCCCGAGGCTCACCAGCCGAGCTGACCCCGAGGGGCCAAAGGTGGCTCTTTGATTTGTCTCAAAAGAGACAGGCAAACAGTCCTAAGATCTTGATTGACGTGCATCATCATGTATGAGCATAATGATGTGCACAGAAGATGAGAGCAAGGCACATGAAACCTAGCAAATATGCAGGGGTAAGAAAACTGTGGTGTGGCAGTTAAGAGGAGTTAGAAAAGGGGGGAAGGGTTGGGACTTGATTAGGAGAGATTAAGAACGTGCCCGGCCTCTGATTGTTTGCAGGCATGTCTCTGGCGAGTGGTCCATTGCACTTTCCCATTTTCCCATCAAGATCCCTACTCTTCTCTCTATGTCCACCATTTTTAATTCTTTCATACCATCTCTTCTTTCTTGCTAGCATTGCATCATACTAATGCATTTTTTTTTTTCCCTTTTGAGGATAAGTTTCCAGCGTTGGATTCCAGCAAAACCTCCGATTTGCATCTGTCACACTGTAGTCTATACTATGCTACAACTTACATTGCATAGCTAGTAGCCTAGTACATGGTACAAATTTATCGAGAAATATACACTTAATAAAGATTTGCTTGGTACGCTCTCGATTTCTCGTGCCCCCACCTCGAGGTCAAGACTTTTTTTTTTTTTTAATTAATATGAAGTTTGAGTGTGTTTAACTTCGATCACTGTCAAGAGTAGGGGTGAGCAAATTCGATTCTTATCGAATTCATAACCGATTTCAAATTCAATTCGGAATGAATTCGGTTATACTCAATTCAGAATTAAAAACGGTTTAAATTTTTACAGGTAGAATAACCGAATTCACCGAATTCAGTGCACCGAATTATCGAATTTGCACCGAATGCACACCCCTAGTCAAGAGTCAGAACACACTTCTATGTCTTTCACAAGATGCTTACAAAATTTCTTACGGATCACTTACTAACATAATTCTCACATGAGTGGCGGGATTCGAACAAGTGACCTTTTGTAAGGAAGTAGGTCATTTTTGCAACTAAACTAGCTTGCGTTGGCAACATTTCTGTTGATTATCCAACATTCGATTTTCTGAAAAGTATCAGATAAACCCCTTAATAGTAATGCTAATATTTTGATAAAAATAAAAATGAAAAGAACATTGTTGAGGATGTATTCAACCACGCTAATGTTGCTGAAATTTTCAGCAACATAATTCTGCCTCGCCACATTTTTTTTAGGTGTAATTATGCTAACACCTTCTTTGTCTTGGGTTTAATTTTGCCTTTCGGTAAATCAAGGCGTAGCAGCATTCATTACCTATGTTTGGTGTTAGGTTAACCGCATATGACTTTGTTGTTGTGTTTTGGTTGTGGTGAAAAGATGTTCCCAAGAATTGGTGCTGATTCAATTAAAGACATAAAATCATGCCAAGAAATCTAAACAATCCACTGGGGTAAAAAAAAAAAAAAAGTGGGATAAAATCATGCCAATGAAATCATCCATGTGCTTCCCAGTACTAAAATAAAATGCTAATCAGCTAATAGCTTGCTGGAAGTTAGAGTACCACAAGTCCACAATCTTTCTTGATACTCAGTAATGTCTTCTTTATCACCCCCTAATTATTCTCAATATACCATTTATGTTGTCCTAAAATTATTTGTTATTCCCATAGGCCCAGTTAGACTATTGCCCTTTCCTTTTTAGTGTTTATTGTGCCAAAGTAGTATGAGAAAGCAAATACTTCATAATTTTTTATGGTACTTTTTGAAACATAATATAGTAGTAAATAAAAAATTGATCACAAAGACATAAAGATTGTAAAAGAACTTGTTTTCAAAATCTCTAAGAAAATTTTTTTCCTAAATGACCCTCAACCAAACAAAGATGTACTCCCTCCGTCCCACTTTGATAGTCCTGTATTCCTTTTTCATCTGTCCTAAATTATAGTCCACTTTCCAATTGAAGAATGTAATTGTATTTTAATTTTTCTAAAATACCCTTATTCAATGTAAGTAGTTGTTACTATAAACCTACCACATTTAATGAGAGTTGATTCTTTTTTTACCATTAATTCAAGTTCCCATAAAGTTGTACCATATTTAATGTGAGGGTATTTTAGGAAAATAGTAATCTAAATTTACTTTTCCAACAAAGTTAACTAATTTTTCATAAATTGTGTGAAAAAAGAAACAGAACTATCAAAGTGGGACGGAGGGAGTATAAATTTAGAACCACCGTATGGTGACATGCATATGAACGATTGCTGTCGACTTTCGTCTAATTTAAATTCGAGTTTTACATTAAAAATTCATCGATCTCAAGTTTGAATTTGAGCTTGATAAAATTGAATCGAGATTTAATTCGATTAGATCAAAATTTGAATTTATTCGATTCATTTGTCGTTCTAGTTTTATCATAACAAAAAAAATTACCAAAGTAAAAGGATTTGAAAAAAAAAAAAAAAGAAAGAGAGGAAGAAAGAAAATCCTGCACAGCAATCAACACATCATTTACTCAGAGGCAAAAGTGGGGGCGTGTGACTGTGTGTCGCAGTAAATGAACATTTCATAATGATATCATATCCATCAGCAAAGGTACAAATATTTACTACAGTAAAACAATACGAAATCTGAAAAGACAGCAGTGGCATTGACGATATAAATCCGAACATTCAAGGTCTATTCCTTAATGTAACCGTCCTCCCATCCTTCCCCCCCATTATTTTGCACGCTTCACCACCCTTCCCCACTCCCCTTCTGCTATAGTCCCTTTCACAGAAAAAAAATGCTGTTCCCGGAAAATCAAGAACTCGAAATTCCCACCACCACCTCCTCCTCCTCCTCCACCGCCACTCAAACACTCGAGAAATGTGATCCCACCACCGCAATGAATGAGCCCATGAACATGCTCACCGATTACTATGACATTGATAGCACTTGCTCCACCCCATACGTAAGTGCACCCTCTAGCCCCGGCCGCGGCCAGGGTGCACCCGTCACCGGCTTTTACTACAGTGCTCCGGCGAGTCCTATGCATTTCATGCTTTCTACGGCTATGAGTAGTTGTAACAGTAACGACTTAGGACTGTCTTCCCAACCTGAAGTTTCCCCTACTTCTTCCACTTGCTCATTCGAGTTCGATTTCGCAGCCAGTAAAGTTTCCACCAATGGGACTTCATCGGCCGGATCCATGAGCTCCGCTGACGAGCTTTTCTTGAACGGCCAGATCCGGCCCATGAAGCTGTCCTCCCACCTCCAGAGACCTCAAGTTTTAGCCCCGCTCCTGGATTTAGATGTGGCTGATGATGAAGTTGACGAAATTGTTAGAGGAAGAGAGGCGAAGATGCGGGATAGATCCTTGCGGAGGAGGACTAGATCTATGTCGCCCCTGAGGACTAGCTCGAGCCCATTCGGGTGGCACGATGGAGCCGATTTTGAGGTTGATAGATCAGGTGGAATTTTCGAGGACAAAAAGCAGCTGGCTGCTGCTAAAAATGGCGAGGAAGAAGAAGCTGTTTCGGGCGAGACGACCCCGTGCGAGTCTGGTGCGTCCTCGAGATCTTCATCCGTGGGGAGGAGTTCGAGTAGATGGGTTTTCTTGAAGGAGTTTCTCTATAGGAGTAAGAGTGAAGGAAGAAATAATGGGCACAAGTTTTGGGGGTCTCTGTCATTTTCACCTGTTAAAGACAAGATCAAAATGGAGAAATTAATGCCAACAAAGTTCCCATCACTTCATTCTTCTTCTTCTTCCTCCTCCTCTCCTAAGGATAAAGATAAAGAGAAGGCCGCTCCCACAGGTGCAGCAACAGTTTCACCTGATTTGTTGGCAACAGAGTCTGCAGATGGGAAAAGAGCAAAACACACTGGCGGCCAAAAAGATGGGAAGAAGAAGGTGGCGGTAAATGGGGTTGGAAAGAGAAGGGTTCCTCCATCACCTCATGAACTGCATTATACTGCCAATAGAGCTCAAGCTGAGGAGATGAGGAAGAAGACATTCTTGCCATATAGGCAAGGATTGCTTGGTTGTTTGGGATTTAGTTCCAAAAGTTATGGTGCCATGAATGGTTTTGCTAGAGCTTTGAACCCTGTTTCTTCAAGGTAAAAATAAAAAGGGGAAGAAGATTATGTAAAATAAGTTTAAAAAAAAAATCTATGATCATTAGATTAGATTATCCTTCATGGGGTTGAAAATTATTACTAGTTGGGAAAAAAAAAACCGTAAAGTGGGGTTTGTATAGAAACTTTCTTTTTAATTGTGCCTTCTTCACTTTTCAGTGTAATTTTGGGATCTGCCTATGTATGTAGTTAACTCTACTACGAATTTGATGGCGATCTCTTCGTTAGAAGGTTGGAAATAGAAGAAGTTTGTTGATTAATTGTGATGGATTTGTTTAGCCATTCTTGGCAAACTATTCCTTAGATCCACAATTTTCTTCTGTTTGTTGTCTGGATGAACAATCCACCAGAGAGTTAGTAGCTCCAATAAGTCAAAGCATCTATTCTAGACGACTAATCACTTTTTGATCTCATCTCTATTTGTTCAGTTCTTGACATTTTCTTTGGTATTTTTGGCACTTGTTTAGTAGACCATTTTTCAGTGGTAGTTGTAATCTATTTGACCAACTTGCTGCATAATTGTAACACAATAATTTCCCGTGGTTCCCCCAGAGAGACAGCGGTCTCTTTCCATCTCTCTCAAAAGCAACAAACTTTCTGCTGAGCCATGATGCTTGGCAGCAGATGATGCACAGGGGTCTGAAAGAGTAACTCCATCCGTGTTGTTGCAGAGACGCATATTGTTTCAAGAAACTACAATGATCCTGTAGTAACAGAAAATAACAGCTCAATTGGGGGCGTGGATGATGGATGAGAATTCTGCTAGTACCTATTACTTCTGTTTTCATCCTTTTGTTTTTATGCCTTCCAAAAGATTCCTGAACTTATTGACGTTAAAATTTGTGATTAGATAGATGCAACTGAAAAGCGATGTTAATTCCATATGCCATACCTTTGTCCTAAGGCCATGCTTGGATTGTTTGTTTCCGTCGGAAAATATTGTCATTTTCCGTGATCACATTTCCCTATTACCTTTTTTCCTCACATATATCAAATCGCTACAGTAATTTTTCCATGAAAAATGACGGAAAATGCAATCCAAACAAAGGTGATGCAATAGATGGAAAAAAGAATGAAAGGGGTTATCTTTTTCCGTTACAAAGGTGATGCAATAGATTTTCTCCTTTTCTTTTCTTGTTGGGGCAATTGAGGTCGTGAGAGATGGCTACATGAACAGAAGTTACACGAAAGTCCCTAAAAGTTTTCGTAATTGAATAGTTTTACCAATTACTTTTAGAATTCATCTATTTTAGGCAATTCCTTTAATCATTTCACAATTTTCACTTAACAATACAAGAAAAAAAGAAACCCTTTTCTAATTAATCTTGATTCCAAACGGATTAAAAGTTGCCAAGAAAAGAAAGTGAAAAATACTCTACTAGTGCAACCTCATTGATCAAACATTGAACTGTTCATGCTGCATGATGCATGGGAGGCAAAAGCTTTAGAGGCCATGTTAGATTTTTGATGCAATTATTTGATGGATGCTGTCCTAGGTGAGCCCTTGTTAGGTATGGGGCTAGGCCCCATCTTCTACAATTGCAAAATTGGCTGTGTTGAATAATAAACAAATGTGACAAGGACACGTAGCTGTTTCTGGTTGTATTTCCAAAGGGCCAGCCTTGATAAAAGCATATGCATTCTCAGATTGATTGAAAAAGATGATCATTTTTGGATAAATTAGGGCCTACCGTAATCCAATTTGGTTAATTATACAAAGTCCTTTTGAGGGAGACGTTGAAAAGTTTCTTCGGAGGTTAAACAAAGCGTTTTGTCTTTGTCATCTTGATATTATCTTTTCTATGATCTTTCTCCAGTGGAAATAGACCGATCCTGATAATTTCGGAGTTGGCAAGTTTTGGGCTTCTGGACTGACAGGTTGGGAGCAGGGATGTAATCGAGTCAAGTCGAGCTCGAGTATTGCTATATTCAAACTCGACTCGACCTAGCCGAACTCGATCGAGCCTAAAAATTGCAACTCGAGGCTTGACTCGAGAAAATTCTTTTAAGCTCGAGACTCGATTCGATAAGACTCGATCAAAGGTCAAGCCTTATCAAGTCGAGTCTAATCAAACTTTTTGACTCGACTCAGAAAATGTACACTTGTAAATTCAGTATAAATTATATTTATAACGGTCATTTTATAATTATAATACATATATATTATTTAAATTATATATATATTAATTAAATATATCCGACTCGACGAGTAGCTCGTCAAGCCACAAGTCACAAATTCCTGACTCGAACTCGACTCGAAAGTATATTCGAGTAGCTCGAGACTCGGCTCGAACTCGATTTGATCGAATTCAAGTCAAGTCGTTGACCGAGCTACTTGATAGTGGATCGACTCGCTTACATCCCTAGTTGGGAGCGCAACTTATTGCGCAAGTTCTGTGAGGATATATGTCAATACAATGCATTTATTAATTAATTATTACCCAATACTTTTTTTTTCTGACGTGAGCCGCGCCTTCTATTTAATAGTTAAAACATTTTACGACTCGGGGGGTTTTTCTTTTATTAGTACTTTTTTTTTAATTCTTTCGTCTTAGCGACATTTTTTTCGTCTCCAACGGTTAGGTATAGAATTTGAACATTTTCTCATCTCAAACTATTTGATATAGAATTCGAGCACTGAACTTCATTTCAATAATCTTCTACCCGCAGACTCATTCAATCATAGGTTTGGTTAATGTTCATTCAATAAATTAGTCTCTTAAATTCTGTTAATGATATCGACTGATCCAATATGCACCAAATATATAATTATATCATTTTATTTCTACACATTTTATTTCTATAATGATATCGACTGAATCGTAGGTTTGATTTTTCTTTTTCCTAAAATGTGTTTTTGCCAATCCAACTTGTGGTGTTTTCTCTCCTAATAAACGCTAATCAGAAGAAGAAAGCAAAAAGACTTGTGGTGTTTGGACTTGCAACTTGTGCAAACTCATGCAGCTCCAAATGGAAGGATTCTTAATTGGGCTTTGATTGGGTCGGTTTGTCTCCCGGAGTTTGACATGAAGAAGCTTGATGGAGACATAGATTTGCATTTCTATTCTATTCCTTTTCCTTCTCCACTTTTATGATGACTATTGAGGGTTGTTTCCCCTTTTTGTCATTCTGCCAGAAAAACTTTGCATCATCATTTCTTGTTGGTAAAAAGGTTTCAAGTTGTAGTATACTTGCTTTTGCCACCCACCCAATAGTGTTTCAGCAAAGATTTCAGCAATCCACAAAGCAAAATCAGAGTAGTTTATTAATAATTGTTTCACACAGAAACACCACTTTCTAGCCCTCAAGGGACCACCCATAACATAGGATGGATAAATGTAATTTTCCTTCACGTATCTAGATTTGTCTAACAAGTGTCCGTGGATACTCGATAAAATGTAATTCAAGTATATATACTTTGGAAATGTATATGCACTCAAATGATACGTTAAATATATGTATTCACATGCTATGTTAAGTATAATTTAGACGTTTTAACAAGTGTCTGGTAGACATCTGTTACAAAATCATATATTTACGCCATTATCTCATTGAATTGTTTCTTAACGTAGAGAGGTATCCATCTTGGCATCACTCATCTTTTTGTAATACTAATAAAAGATGGCATTGATTATCTAACCTTTCAATTGCAGTAGTTTTTTGGTCAAACTTGAATGATTTCTTAAGATGTATGATTGAAATTGAAGAATTTTACATAAATCAAGCATGCAATGGTATGCAAAGATATTACTACTAATTATTTCTATATGCCTCATTTCCTATATTCTTGATGAAAGATATAACATGAAACCCCTAAACTACCAACATGTAAGGCCTATGTTAGATAGATGATGCTGGATATATATATATATATATATATATATATATATATATATATAAAAGCAATATCAGCCCAGAACATTTTTTGGTTTTAGTACATAACTACAATATTATAAAATGGAAAATGATAATTTATGACTTGCTACAACTCTTACTCTCACATATTAACTGTGTACTTGTCACACTAAGGTGGTGATCTAAAAAAAAAAAGTTACAAAACTATTTTCCACTTTCATCGTATGTCAAAACAGTTTGACAATCAAAATGATTTCTCCTTCATAGATAGTTTCTGTTTTTCTGAAAACAATTCCAAGAAAAAGTAAAAATGAACACTTGAGATTGTACTCTCTGCAGGGATTGGAAAAGCAAAAACAAATATATTGCTGTAGATTTCACCCATCCATAAAAAGGTTGGTCAAATTCCTATGTTTGTTACTGCATCAGAGAGGTTGCCTGCAGAGGTTACGAGGTTAAAGAACATGTTTCTGGTAAAATCTAGTACAAGAAGAATTCAGAAGAACCTTTTCACAAATTGCACCGAATATATATATCAGTACTGACCAAGGGGTCCTTTAGCCATTGAAAGTCCATGAATTCTAAGCCTGCAAAAAGTGCTTGAAATGAAGACAGTCATATCAAACCAAAGCAAAGAAAACAACACCAGACATAAGATGAAGGGCCCGAGTGACAGACAGCCTTTGCTTCATTATTGTGGCAATGGCATCATTTGCCAGACTATGTATGTATGCATCAATGAGCAGCTGCAGCAGCAGCAGCAGCAACAGCTTATGATTGTCATGATTCATGGCTTTTGAGTTTGAGCAAAAGAACCCATATTTTGGGAGTTCTATGAGGAATGTACTCTTTTCTTGGCTAGGACGCAGAGCTGAGCCAGCTTGCTAGGCTCAATGTCCACCAAGCCAAGCTAAGCAAAGGAAAGGAAAGCAAATTGGAGACAGTTTTTCACATTTCTTCTCTAGTTCTTTCCTTGAGGTAAAAGGGGGACCAAAAGAGAAAAAAAAGAAAGAAAAAAGAAACAACTGTAATTAAATATTTGTGTGGTTACGAAGTTATAGAAGTCGGATTTTGTTAATCAGTCCATCATCCAATGACCATCTCCTCTTCATTGTAAGTTTTTTATCATTTCATCTTATCCAACTCTACTGCATATTTTAGTGCAGGGTCCTTTGACATTGTAGTTTCTTGTATACAACAATCACATACCAACCTTTGTGATTAGGGTTGCGGAAGGAATGAAGTTAGTAATTTTGGGAGAGGGAAGGGAGAATGAAGACGTAAAAACAGAGTCGTAATGCAAAGTACTAGTAGTATTTTCTTGCAATCGAAAATGGAAGGTGATCTGAAGATGCATGTGACGCTGAATTCATGTATTACTCCTGAGTTGTGTATCGTCATACACAACCTAGAAACTAATAGAGAGTTGCAGGATTTCGACAAAGTCACCGCCGTTCAGCTTCCCTAATGTACTAGTGTGTGTGTGTGTGGCAAGGGCACGCATGGCCCGACTACAAGTGGAGTGGAAAATCAGCACTACCCATTCGCTGACTCTGAGACAAAAAGATCCCATTTGATCTTAAGAAACAATCAACAAATTTATCTCTGGCAACTTGACCACTAAAAGGGAGGATCTTTTGTACTCTAAGCCAGATGTTCAAAGAAACAAATCTTAGCTTTTGGGCAAGCAAGTCAATTGGTACATATACTATAGTACCATGCCACTTTAACAGAAACCACAAAGGTAAGCCGGTTCCATCTTTCCGGAAAATTGTGTGGTTGGCACCTTAGAACTGCTTCCAACGTTGTTCGTTTGGAGGCTCCTAAAAGATGTTGGCTAATTATGCATACTGCAGACTATAGTTTCTGGGGCTTTAGCAGACAAAGCTGATACCCTGATACAGTTCTTAAAATATATGTTAATATCCGTTCAACTGATATCTTATTCACCACATTATCTGCAAAATTTCGTTCTGATTTCTATGATAATATCGAAATGAATATCTGTACTACCTTAACCAATGCAGTTGTTTCTTAAAAACTACCCAAGTTGATTCACCAGGGTATCCTCATCAGATTGGATACATCCTTTAAAACGAGAAAAAAGAGCAAGATTGCTACAGGTGGGGGTAGGAAATGTCTTGCGGAAGCAGGATGCCGTCTCATTCAAAAGTCAAAGTCATAATAAGCATTTCCTACGTTAAATATTTGTGTTATTCCTGCTCGTAAAACTGCAAAATGTTCCATTTTTTCCCAAATCTACCTTCTAAACATACTTCAGGCATGGAAATGCCAAAAAAAGAAGCAAATTAAGAGTAACAAGATGATACAATTCCCAAGTGTTGGGAAAGCCTGGATGGCAGACGAATACATGAATACATCTCCAGGCAACCAGCTTCTACATGAATTACCATACTGAAATTCCTATGCTTTCAAGCATATGTAGATAAGATATTCTTCTTCAGGATGAACTCATCAGCCTTTGCTGCACTTATTGCCTGCATCACCATTAATCGAGTAATGTAGAGATATCAGAAAACTTTGAATATTTTATGTCTTTGAGTGACAATTTCAAATCGATTAACTAATTGAGAAGCTCAACAAACTTTTCATAGCCAGATACAGAAAACGACATCCTCCATAGCATTTATAGCACTAGAAAAACCAATCATTTAAATGACATTCTTTTCTCTATAAAATTCTCACTGCATCTTTCCTTTAGTCATTATTTCAAAAGAAGCTTTGTCGATTTATTGTTCTAAAAGTGAGCTGTGATTTCTAGATAGTCATTGTCGCAAGACATGATGTGCAACTATAATTACTGAGTGCTAATCAAAGAAGAATAAAAGAGTAGCTGCAGAAAATTTGAAGAACTAACATAAGAACAGCCCGAGTATTACCTTAGCAAGCATACGTTCAAGTCTCTCAATTTCATTCTTAGCATAATCTGCACCTTTTTCCAAGCAGCTCTTGGCAGCTTTCAGATAGATTTTCCCATATCTAAACAAAACAATTTCAAACAAAAAGATCAACACTGGACTGCGCTTAAATATATATCCTTTTTCTGAAAAAGGCATGATCCTCATTAGAACATTTAGTCGAAAACTGATTCAAGCATAATTACAAGACCAGACCACAACGTTTGTAATTTAAGCTTCATTATCAAATGGAAAATACATAGGAATACAAATTTGCAGAAAAAATAAGAGAAAAAATCATCATAAAAACCTTGCAGAGGGACCCGTCAATTTCTGGGCTTCATCCTCCAGCCGTGTATATATTGACTTCTTCTCCTCATCTGAAGCACTTACAAACTCCTTCACCAAAATATCAAGGGATTCAACAATACCAGCCTGTTTTGTAAGACAAACAAAAATACAAAATTGGTATTAGTACCGGTGTTGTGTTACTTTACAACAGTATGAGAGTTTGCCACTAACCTGGGAAGTTAATTGTCCTTTTGCATCACGGCTGGTGCCGGTTCTCTCATTGATGAAAGTAACAAAGTCGTCTAAATCGCGACCACCATCATAATCTTCGCCGGCTTTATTGCCCTTTGGGAAGAACTTCAATGTAGGATAACCACTTACACCATATCTGATTTGGCAAAATATTAGCATAAAATCTTCTACAAACACAGAAGACAAGGGCTTTTTGGGGGCAGTGGTGTAGAGAGAGAGAGCATCCCAGTTCTTTGCACAAAGATGGATAAACTAGAAACAATAACAGCAGAAGCAGAAATCTGATGGAAAAATCAATTGGCTAAGGACCAAAAATGCAAACATATCAAGGACTCACTTCTCAGCAAGATCTTTGTACTTGTCTGCGTCAACATTAGCAATAACCACATGATCCTCCAACTTAAATGCTGTAGCCACCTTTTCATAAGTCTGCATAATATAAAAATAGAAAGTCAGGCTTTTAGTCAAAAGTTGTTTGACAGCTTCCACCATATTCCATTAGATAGTAATGCACATACGGGAGCAAGGCTTTTGCAATGACCACACCTGCAAAAGATAAAGCAAAATCAGAGATGCAAAATGACGTATAATCATACTGGACTTCCAGAGCTATCACACATAGTTGATTGGAAAACAAATTGGCAACCTAAAAGAGGATTTGCAACAAAGAAAATGTACCAGAACCTATATATTACCAGGGGGCATAAAACTCAACCAGAACATCTTTTTTCTCATCAAGCACAATCTCATCAAAGTTTTCTGGAGTAAGTACCACAACATTTGAAGGAACTGCAGCTATCTTGACATTTGTCCCTACACAGAAAATGGTATTCAATCTTCATATGTTGAGCATATATCATCCAGATGCGGATTAAAAAAATAGCTAGATAATAGATGGAGGTCACTGAATTTGCAATAGAATTTTTGGTAACATTTGTTTGAAAAGACAATAGGACAAAATCTATCAAACAACACAGCATACAACATACAACTTCAGTATTCCTTTTGAGAAGGAAAAGGATATGTTATTGAAACTTGTCTAGATGAGTATCCGCCCCTCAATAATAAGCTTTAATTATATAGCATCTAATTTTGAGATGGAGTGGAAGAGAAAAGCATTGAACATTGAACAGGAACACATAATAGAATGAAAGGTAACCAAGCACATGAACTGATTTCATTCCTTCAAGCTGCAGTCAGTCCATCCACAAAGAATTTTGTCTTTTATGAAGTGGACATATCTCACGCTCTTTGAAATTACAAGTTCTTTTAAAAAAAAAAATTAAGAATTAGCCTTCCATGTATTCCTGTTAACAACTTCTAATGATATATGAGGCACTTTTTGCACACCTAACACACAAACACCATGTGTTCGAGGTAAAAAAATTCTGCCAATGTTACAGCACATAAAAAAGTCATTAGAATATTTCATATTAAGAGATTAAGCGTGCAGTAATATGTCAGTTATCAATTACTTATTTTTCTCCAAACTGCATGCAAAACAAGAGATCAATGAAAGGCACCTTGAAATTCAATGATGACAATTCCTTCAAGTTGCTGTAACTAAATTCGATGAATATGATAATCTCTTTATTCAAGATGAACAATCAAAATTAAATGCTTAGAAGGGATTACAACTAAACATTACTGCAGCTGAAAAATCCATGTATAGTATAAATACTAGCTACGATGCAGTTCATGTATGCTCAAGATCAGGAAGAATTAATGCCAAAGTCCCACTATCAGGTATTTAAGGTGATATTTCAGCACAATGAATCCAAAAGAGTTTGGTGATATCTTAAGGTGAAGTAAATTTCTAATCTTCATAAGTAATATGGATTGGATTTTAACATCTACGTGGATTATTAAACAGCTTTACCAAAATATGCTTTAACGTAAATCTAACAAACTTGTTAACATGGATTACACTTATGGAGTACAAAATACAAGCCAGCTAGCCAATAACATTACCTCCTTCACTGTTCACAAACTCAGCAAGGGCTTCTGCAGATCGTGCACCTTCATACCTAAGAATAAAAATAGATTCATGAGGAATACAATTGTATGAACTCAAGGCATGCAAGTTATATTTACATATAGTCAACACCAGGACAGAAATCATTTTCGCAGAGCAAGTAAAGAAAAACAAAGACCTTTTGAAAACTCCAGTATTACACATATACTCACTTTTTGGGCTCCAAGGAACCTTTCGGAAACCATTGGATGGTGGGGTAGCCAGAAACACCATATTTGCTGCAAAGGCTCTTATGCTCATCGCAGTCCACCTACAACAATATAATTTGACAAAAGTTCAAAAACTAAACTTATTTTTGCTATAATTCACAGCTAAACCATTGATTAATATTTTTTAAGTATTGAAATTAAATCAGATGCAACATAGAAGATTCACAACAGCTAAGAAAGTTAAACCGACGTTGATAACAGCAAGCCACCAGATAGTAATGGACCTCAGGTTCCACACAACTCAAGATTTTTGTGATGGAAATCAAATAGAGCATACCCAGTTTGTGAGGATGAAAAGATAAAATGTAAGCACTTTTTCAACATGAAATAACCGTATATTTTGTCTGAGAGAGTTTTGCCATAGCATCTTGCTCTATATTAATGCAGCTGCCAAGGATGACAACTCCTAAACCAGTGATCAGAAAAAGCACAAAGATAGATGATTCATACAATGGCAAAAACCTTAATAATGTACAACTCCAAAATCCATTAAAAGAAACACACCACAATGGCATGGCAAAAGCCATGAATTTTGCATCATATCTGAGCTCTCTACAGCAATGCAATAGTAACATTCCCAGAAGTTACAAGCTTTAGATTGTACCAACTTTAGCTAAACTACTTAATAACCCAAGGCAAATGTTCTTATCGATATAGCAACACTACAAGCCTAGAGTAAAAAAGAGGCTTTTCCCACCATATTTGAAAGGGTCAATGTATCATAAGAGAGCTGAAGAGCTAACCTTTCCAATCAAAACAGATTTAGCTTTCTTGAAACTAGCACCGAGCTTTTCGTACTCTGGAGCAAGCTTCTTACAGTGCCCACACCTGCAAATTCATCACGGGCCAAAAAAAAAATTCTTTACATCTTCCCTTACAGGAACAGCTCAAAATCACTTCAAATCAGCAAACATAATGATATCAAAAATCAATCTCGCATTCCGACACAGTAGTTTTTCATGCTAGTCCATCTATCTCCTAAATATCATACACGGCAACAGACGAAAACTGGCAGAGCCTATGACTCCACATATAAATATAAAACAGAGCAAAATCACAGCAATCTTTTTCGCAAAGATCCGAATTCGACTATTACAAAAAAAAAAAAAAACAGTTCGCGGATCTAAAAGCAATTAAATACATCAGACTCCAATTCATCAAAACCATCAAAAAACTTACATCCAATTCACCATGACCAAAAAAAACCTCGCAAAAATTAACAAATGAAGGAAATAACGGGGAATCAGCCAATCAGGCATACCAAGGAGCGTAGAACTCGACGAGAGCCCCGCGATCTTGACCGACCTCTTTCTCAAAATTCTCTTCAGTCAAAACGACGACGTCGTCAGCTAAGGCCGATGCGAAGAAGAAGAACAGAGCTAGGGTTACCAAAGCTATTGAGATCCGTGGCCTCGACATTGTTTTCTCTAATATAACTGGAAATTCTCTCCTACTACTGCTACTGCTGCCACTAAATCGCAGGCAAAGAGTGATGCGGGATATTTCCCAGGTATGGTTTTAGGCAAACAAGGGATTGAAGGCTTTTATAGTTTTAGAAGGAAAAAAAAAGCCAAATTTTATAGTGCCAAAAAAAAAAAAAACTGAAGACTTCCTATCTAGCAGGAGGAGCAAAGTTTGAACTTTGAAGGAGAGAAGTAGAAAACATGTCACGTTGGCTCATTCCACCAATGAGGGAATGACTAGTGTACTGCTTTTGTTTTCCCTGCCAATAAAATTGCAGTAGTGTTTCTGGAAAAAGGAGCAGTTGTTCTTTTTACTTTTTTTATATAATTAATTTTTTTATACACTGATAATGTATATATTTTTACTATTTAATGGTTATATAATATATAATTTAAATTTAAATTTGAAATAAAATTCAAATATTACATATGCATTGTCATTGTCATTGTATATGTAAGATTTACTACTCTTATCTCATTCATAATTGTTATTAGCGTTTGGCACTTTCTTTTTTCTTTTTATGATGTCACTCTTATTGACTTTACATATATATATATATATATATTTGTGTGTGTGGTTCAAATTCGAAAAGGTATAATAAAAGTACCATCATAACAAAAAAAAAAAAAAGTGAAGTACTATGAATAGGTTTGTTTGAATGTCATCTTATTTGCAAAAAAAAATTTTACTTTGATCATAAACATGTTTTTCAAACATCTCTTTTATATCTCCAGTTATCTTTTTATCTCATATAAGTCACATTAGAAAAAGGTGTTATAGTACTGTTTTAAATAATTTTTCAAAATAATCTCCTAGCCAAGTTATTTTCCTGTAAGAGATAATGACCAATGGGTATATATTTTGTTAATCAAATTCTACTCCAAATAGGGACCCTATATATTCAAAAAAAAAAAAAAACAAAGTAAAGTAGGAAGAATGAAGTGCATGAACACATGTAGGTAAGGGAACACAAGGTCATGCACAGATGCACACTCATGTTGCGGACGCATTGGAGTATGTTTTTATTTTTTTTCTAATGCAATGCAGTTTCTGATAAAAAGTCTAATATTGCAAATTGTCAAAACGAACTAGCTACTTTTTATGAATGCCTTTTTTGAAACTTTTCTTTTTTTGTTCACAACGATAATACTCAGAGAAAGCCATCCAAAGGTGGCGGCTACAATTAAGTGACAAATACGGTGGGAGGTAAGGTTGAACCCTGGACCCCCACCTCCCTTAGACTTTACCAACAGCTATTGCAATATGCAAGTCTTTGAATGCTGTTGCAATTTGTTGGCCTATATACCTTCTTTGAATGCTATTGCAATTTGCAACACTTTTGTACCAGTACATAAAAACAATTGTTATAGCCATAAATGGTACTCCTCAAGCCAGGTGTAAGCTTTCTTCTTAACCTATACAAGAAGAAAAAACCTAAGGGTTGACCTATCAGTGTTCAGTGGTACTGCTTTATAATTATCAAACTAGGGAAAGGCTGCCAATACAAGAATGCCTTCTTGTTTTGTCTAATACTAGTACTATCTTGTTTACACTAGCAAAACATTCATTGGATCTAAATCCAGTGTATAGGATTTTTTTTAAATTCTTTTCTTTTATGGGTAAATAGCAATCCTTCATAAAAATGGTTGCTTATTTGCATCTAACTTCAAAGTATTAGCAATCCTAAATTTTTTTAACCATGGGAAGGGGTGAGATTTTAGTTAAGAAGCATAAACGGACATGGAAGATAGGAATTGAACGCAAAACCACTAATTCGTGGGTTTCAACCTTAACTATTAAACTAAAAAAAATTAATTGTTGTTTTTTTTTTCAGAATTTGCAGCTGAATGATAGTTTCATATTTTTGGTATCAAACTATGTGTATAATAACACATTAACCTGACATGATTTTTTTTTTTTTATAATTAGATTACAAGGGGTCCATAATAGATGGAATAACACTAGCACTGCACATAAATCCAATCATCACAATTCAATCAATAGCACTGCACATAAATCCAATCATCACAATTCAATCAATAGCATTACAACTGAACCCACAAAAGGGTAGGAGAAGAAACGCACATATGAGATAATTGTCATATTATATTCCTGTTTCTTTCTACTGGAAAAACAATTTGAAAGCAAACCATCATAAATTCAACAAATATTAATATTGCCAACCCAAATTCATTGTAAAAACATTGCACCATCAAGAAGGGATTAACTTAAGGGGGGTGTTGCGAGAATCGAACTCGCGCCCTCTCGCACCCGAAGCGAGAATCATACCACTAGACCAAACACCCTCTCTCCCTTTAAAGAAGACGACGTACGATTATTTTGTAAATCAACGGTCAAAAGTAAATTAAATAGCTTTTTTTTTTCCTCCAAATTTGTACTGCCTCCTCCTCCTCCTCCTTCTAATTCCCCAATTTCCCCCCCGAGTGTTCAGGCTGTCCCGTCTGAATTCAAATGTGAAATTAGGGTTTATAGTACTCCTGTAATTTGAAAATTAGGGTTTTTTTCTTGAAAAAGGAAGATAGTTTAGCAACTTCATTTTCAATTTAAGTTGCTGTACCTGGTGATTAATTCATAGTCCGAAGCAGCTTTACATCTCTGAAGCATCAAGAGCAATGGCTCAATCTAATAATAGCGTAAGTTCAAAACCTTATCAAGTTTGTTTACTTGCAAACAAATTATTGGACCCTGTCATGTAATTTAAGTTAGTTATTTTAATGGATTTTTTAAAAATATTTCATATTTTGATGATATTTTTTTGGGGCAGGTCGCTGGAGTTGACAACACTTTCCGCAAGAAATTCGATCGAGAAGAGTATTTGCAACGTGCTCGCGAACGTGAAGAAAAGGTTCTCCTGGTTTTTTTCTTTTTTTTGGGGGCTTTTTCTTATGATTTCTCGAATAAAGTTTTTTTTTTTTTTGTCTTTTATTGTAGGAGGCAGAGACGAAGTTCAAAAAATGTAATATTATTTAGCTTGCCTGTTCTTCAGCTGTGATAAACGAGTTGGTTCAGCTGTGATAAATGAGTATAGTGTGCTGATGCACATTTGGCCAAGTTTTCAATTCTTCTGCACTTGGTTTAGATAGTGGCATTCCATTCCAATTTATTGGTTTTAGGTGCTGAACTTGAAAGTTTTCATGTGCAGCCAAAGGTCCACCGGTGCAGAGGAAACCCTTGAAGCACAGAGATTATCAAGTCGACCTTGAATCTCGATTAGGAAAGACTCAGGTTAGTGTCCTTCAGTTCTCTTTGTAATTGATTGTTTTGTTGAAATCAAGAGGATCTTGGGCTTGAATTCTTGCTGCTACTTGGGCTTTGAAGTTATTGGTGTAGGTTATGTTACTAACTTGCGTTCTTCACTTGCGTTGAGCATGAATCATGATGAGCTGTAGGTCTAATGAGCTGCTTTAGTGGACATTAGGAGTTGCTAAATATAATCTGAAGAGGTATTTATCAGCTGTTGTCCATCTTGTGTTGGAGTTGCATGCTGAAAATCTTTACTTTCTCGATGCAACTGCTTAAAGTTATGTTAAAAGATTCAGTGGCTGCTTTGGTGGTCTCCCATATTGTCGGTTGATGGCTGCGTTTTATCTGTTTGTTCGTCACAGCTAAGTAAAAAGATTCAGTTGATGTAGATATGGGGCTGAGATAGAAGTATCACATGCTAGAACAATTTAATGGGTTCGTATATGCTGTTATATTTTAGGATTTGGGGCTGACATTTCTGTGTACTAGGTTTGCCTTATTTTATCATGTTGCTTCCATTGACAATATGTTATACAACCTTGAGTTGAAAATGAACTGCTGCGTTTCTAACCTTCTGTAGCTCCTCACTTGGTTTTCACAGTGCTAATGCCTTATGTCTGTGCATTTTATGGCAGGTTGTCACTCCGGTTGCACCCCTAAGCCAACAGGTAATCTCCAGGCTTACTTTCACTAGCATCATCACATTCCTTTGTAAGGGTTGGATCTGACATACAACTATGTTCCTAATGTCCTTGGAAAAGAACTTTATATATGCCAAGGCATTAATACAATGAAAGGATTACATGAAACTGGATCACAATTTAAACCTATTGTTAATTAGTCCATGTGTTGTACTGTATGAGGGTTTCATGGTTATCTATGAAGTAGTATATGCATGTTTTTGTTTCTCAAAATCTTAATAGTCCCTATCCTTTTTCATACATTAGTAATTTTTACCCTTGGATTTTCATGACAGAGATTGTTGTATTGCAGGCAGGATACTACTGCTCGGTTTGTGAATGTGTAGTAAAAGATTCAGCAAATTATTTGGACCATATTAATGGGAAGAAGCGTATGTGTTCCATGTGTGTTGAAACTGTCCCTTTTGGACATTATTTCTGTCAATTAATGTGCTATTGTTTTCCTTTTAGATCAACGAGCTCTGGGTATGTCTATGCGGGTGGAGCGGGCATCCCTGGAGCAGGTAAGCTTGTGCAATCTGTCCTTCAACTTCTTAGTCATTTTTTGTCTTGTGTTTTAGAAAAGCAATAATTTGGCTTTTGTCCAATGGGGAAAGGGGAAGGGGATTGGGGAAGATAGGGGGTTGGTAGGTTTGTAATTGAGACCATCTTTGGTGGCTAATTTTTATCATACTTTGCCACTAGATGTTATGAACTGTTTTGAAAGAGTTGGTATGTGCAAAGAAAAGAAATAACAAAGATCAACTGCTTAATGTTATTCTGTACAAATTTGAAAAACATTATTGATCTGCTATGACGACAACTGATAAATGTTTAGTTTGATAAGGGGTGCAAGTTTGCAGCATTAACTGAAGATGCAGTTTTTGGACTTCTCTCAGTTGTGTGGTTGATGTCGATATTATGTTTGGATTCATCTCTGGGTAAATATAGGTTGAAACTGCAACTACTACTGTTTTTTCCCTTAAGATTTATGTGTACAGACATTTTGTTTTGAGCCGAAGTATGCCAATTGACATGCCATGCTCTGGAAAGGCTATTAGCAGGCCTATTCATGTAGTGCTCTTGTTTGCCATTTCTAGGAACTGATTTTAATCTTGTAAGTTTTTCTGGAACTGGAACGAAGGTTTTGGCTTCTAATGCAAGTGCTGAGAATATATATCACAGGTCCAGCAGCGGTTCGAGCTTCTAAAGAAACGGAAAGACACTGTAGGGTTTACTGAGCAAGGTAATATTTAAATAATTACTAATTGATGTTAAAGTATTGAATAAAACGTGTTTCTCTTAGTTATTATGCATGAATTATGATTGTCAGACTCATTATTGATTGTTTCCTTTGTAGACTTTGATGAGAGAATCTTGAAGCAGCAGCAAGAAGAGGAGGAAAGGAAGCGCCAGCGCCGTGAAAAAAAGAAAGAGAAGAAGGTTTGTACTTGAATTTCTGTAGTCTACTACTTATTACTCTTTTGGTTCTGACCCATCATGAGCTTATGGCGCATGCTGATTTGTTCTACTCAGAAAGAGAAGGCTGAAGAAGAGGAACCTGAATTAGATCCTGATGTTGCGGCTATGATGGGCTTTGGGGGATTTCGATCTACCAAAAAGTGATGGTGCGCATGATTCGTTTGCCTGTTTATATCACCTTCACCTGATGTATTCCTTTTGAGCTTCTGTCTTACTTTTGAACTGCTCTGATTGTACAAAATTGAAGGTTTGTCATGGAAAGCCTGTGCAACTTGGTCTGCAAACTAGCTGGGATGGCAAAGGAGGGTGTACTATGAGATTGTCTAATTCTAGTTTAACAGACAGCAAATCCGAATGTAACTTGAGTTGTCAAAATATCAGCCTGCGCTTGGTAGGATTTTGTTGGGCTGATTTGTGTTTGACTTTTGCCCTGCTGCTATACAAATCAAATGCATTCTTTTGAGCAACTCTCTTGCCTTTTCCTGATTGAAAAATTCAGGCCAACTATTATGATTCCATGAGCAATCATCTTCTCCACAGATGCTTCTGCTTGCAGGTTAATGAAGTGTATTCCTGTGCGTTGCAGTTAGTAACCGCGAGACAGCGTTATCTTAAACTTCTACCACAAAACTAATCCAGAGAAAAACAATTGTCCGGTTTCTTGCAACATTTGTTGCTAAATTCCCTCAGACACTAAAGAATCCTATTCGACAAAAATTAGGTAAGCAACTGCTTATAGGGTAGATTTCCCGTGTTTTGCCACCACTAGTTATGTTGAATAAGTTGCTAAACAAATGAAAAAATACGGCGAGAACTCCAAATACGGCAGCATATTTGGAGGATTGGAATAGTCCCTCGATATATTTATCGATTATCATTTTACCTGACATATTATAATTATAATATATTTTTTATTAAAAAGAGACTCAAAAATTGCAATCTAAAGAGGCTATAATATTCCACAAAATTGTTCCTATCAGGGGATAATGGGACTTTGAGTTAAATAATGAATTTTGCTTCCGAGGGAAATGAAATGAATTTTTCAGTTGACAAACTATTTTTTTTTGGAATATTTTGTTAGTCGTATTAATTAATTGTAAGGCATTCCACATAATTAAGCCAAAAAGGTTCCCGCCAAAATCCAACCCCTTCTCCTCGTTTCCCGCTAACAGATCATGCTGAGCGAGAAATAGCGCATGAACAGAGGAAGCGGGAAGGCGGTGGAGCGCAGGCTCCTCCACCTTCTGCACGGCCGGAAAACCCGAACCCACCTCACTGAAATCCATGCTCACTTCCTCCGCCACCATCTCCACCACTCCAACCAGCTCCTCTCCCATTTCGTCTCCGTCTGCGGCTCCCTCAATAAAATGCCTTATGCCAACCTTATCTTTCAACAATTTCAATACCCCAATATCCTCCTCTTTAACTCCATGATAAAGGGCTACTCCTTATGCGGGCCTTACGAAAAATCCCTTCATATATTTACGGCCATGAAAAGCCGCGGCATTATGCCCGATGAGTTTACGTTTGCGCCTTTACTTAAGGCGTGTACGAATCTTGGTGACCCTGAATTGGGTGAAGCGGTTCATAAAGAGGCGCTTGTTCTTGGGTTTGAGAGATTTGGGTCTATTAGGATAGGAATTGTGGAGCTATACTCGAGTTGTGAGAGGATGGATGATGCAAGGAAGGTGTTTCATGAAATGTCTCATTCAGATGTGGTTGTTTGGAACTTGATGATTCGTGGGTATTGTAAGATTGGAAATGTTAAAATGGGATTTCAGCTGTTCAGACAAATGGATGAGAGGAGTGTTGTCTCTTGGAATACAATAATTTCGTGTTTGGCGCAGATTGGGAGGGATAAGGATGCTTTGGAGCTTTTTCATGAAATGCGGGATGGTGGGTTTGAGCCGGATGAGGCGACTGTGGTTACTATGTTGCCGGTTTGTGGCCGATTGAGGGAAGTTGAGGTTGGTAAGTGGATTCACTCTTTTGTCGAGTCAAATGGTCTCTTTCAAGATTTTGTAACAGTCGGTAACGCACTAGTTGACTTCTATTGCAAGTGCGGGGACCTAAATACTGCTTTTCTGGTATTTAGGAAGATGGCCAGAAAGAATGTGGTTTCTTGGAATGCAATGATTTCAGGTGTGGCTTTCAATGGCAAGGGGGAACTTGGGGTTGAATTGTTTGATGAGATGACAGATGAAGGTGTGAGCCCGAACGATTCAACTTTTGTGGGAGTTTTAGCATGTTGTGTCCATGCGGGATTGTTGCAAAGGGGTAGGGACTTGTTTAGCTTGATGTTTGGAAAGCATAGTATAAATCCAAAGCTTGAGCATTTTGGCTGCATGGTCGATCTTCTTGGACGTAGTGGTTGCTTAAAAGAGGCTTTTGATCTAATAGAGACAATGCCAATGAAGCCAAATGCCCGATTATGGGGTGCACTGCTTAGTTCTTGCAGAACTCATGGTGATATGGAACTTGCAGAAAGAGCTGTTAAGGAGCTTATTAATCTGGAACCTTGGAATTCTGGAAACTATGTGTTGTTATCAAATATATATGCAGAAAAGGGGGACTGGGATGAAGTTGAGAAGCTGAGAGTGTTGATGAGAGAAAACAGTGTGATTAAGGTGCCAGGACAGAGCATGTTTGGGTAATTCGCTGGTGCAATTGACGAACTCTTTTGTGAACATCTGATCCGTTATGGCAGATGGGGAGATGCATAGGCAACACAGCCAGTTGGCGCAAGGTATGGGATGAATTGAAGATCAGGCGTGAGAGGCTGGCCCTCATTGCATGTGAGTCCGACCCATTTGACTCGTAACTGCTGGGAGCAAAATGTTTGAAAAGAAAAGCAAAGATTGAGCAGAAGAGCAAACGCATTGGAAGCCAATATTGCTTGACTGACCGAGTAATTCCACAAAATTTTCAACAGAAGAAAACGATCAAGTAAAACAGCAGAATGGACAAAACTGGAAAATAGTTTGAATGTTGGATATGCAAAGATGGGAGCAGATACAATGTAGCAAATTTCATGAAAAAAAAATGTCCTTTCTTTGTCATCGGCCTTCTTTTCCCCCAATTTTTGTTTTTTGACCAAAATTTTCACGTGGAAACACTTTCGTTTTATTTGTTTATATTATATTTTGTGTGGAACTTCTGAACAGAATACAAAGCAGGGGTGGATTTACACTGGGGGCAGGGGCCCCACTGTCCCCTTAAATTTCTATAATTCCCGTAAGAATTTGATATATAATTTTAAGTGTGCTCCCTGAGTTTTGTGTATCTATCGGTTTATATGCTTCTAAAGTTGCTTTTGATTTTACCTATTGTTATAGCTATCGTAGAAAAGGATTTTTTTAGTTATGAATATAGGGAAGAATCGGTTACGAAATAGAATGGAAGACGTACTTGGATGAATGATTTGTTCGTTAGTTATATTGAGAAAAATATACTTCGTAAAATTCAAAATGAAAAAATTGCAAACCGTTATCAAATTATGAAAACTCGTCATGAGCAATTGTAAATGATTTAGTTTGCTTTTTGAAATAAAATTATTATTACATTAATAATTTTGAGTTTGTCTTTTTATGTTTTTCATGGAATATTTGCATTATTTGTATTTATTGGTGAATATTTCTTTCTTTAAAAAATTAGAAAAAGAGTAAGTAAAAAATTTTAGAGTTGCTTTTGCCCCCACTGAAAATGTTTTCTGGCTCCGCCGCTGATACAAAGTGGCTCTTATGATCAAGGTCTTTATCAAATTTATAATTTCCTTCAATGACACAAGTTTGATGTAGCTGATCTTATACCGGAAGAGCATTTATATTCCAATCAGAATATGGAACTTGTTTAATAATTATAGTTGAAGAAAAAAAGTGAGTCTTCATCTTCTATACCAATCTCTATCTGGTGCATTTTATCTGACAAACAGATGTTGAATCCCATAAAACGAGGTCAAATTTAATGGTACTACGATCAGAGTGACTGCATCTGAGAACCTTGGCAAATCACTACACCAGTTGGTAATTAATTCAAGCCCCCCCACCACCACCCCTGCATATCTTATACATTGCATGGGGCATAACCATGTCCAATTGCATAACAAATGATGCCTAGAATTCTACAAAATTAATTATAGAATTAATGAATAAGTACTTTGCATAGAATTTAATGGGAGATTTACATGAGAAGTGAAGAGTTTGAGACGCATTGGTTCCGCAGAAGACATGCACATATCCTTTAAGGAAGAATCCCATGAGCCTCGTAAGCTCTATAAATAGTATTCACTAGCATTCTGTCATCGCATCAGCGTACGACCTAGATATTTTTGAGTTTGGGTGACCCTTTATTGGAAAAATCTGTTGAAGAAGGAAAAGATGGAATACAAGGGTAGTTGCTGTTCTTCGAGGAAGTACACCTCTAGCTCTCCAGCTGCAACCACTCCGAAGAAGGAACCAACAGTTGTAACGACAAAAAAGGACATTAAGACAGAGAAGGAGGCTGCTGCTGTTCCTGCTGCAAGTCAGGCTGTTCCAGTAGCTAAAGACATTAAGACTGAGGAGAAGGAGACAGCTGCTGTGAAGCAAGAGCCAGTGAAGGTGAATGTTCGTGTCCGTGGAGGTGGTGAGCCTTCACGTGATTAAGTAACTGCATATTATTATGGGGCCTGTGCCATATGGTAGTCAGATATAAAATGATGAAGTGATTAATATCCTCGTGGATCTTTAGTAGTAGTAGTTCTGCGTAATAAGAATGCTGGTGCAGGTTCCCTCTATGTAAAATCCGATTTTATCAATCTATATTATGTGAGTTCTTATTCTCTACTGCGCTCTCTGTCTCTGTGAAAAAAATCCTGGAAGTTTAAGGGTGATTTTATTCGGTAGGGCTGTGACAATGATGTTGTCTAAAATTGGAATCTGATTTGAAGCTTGATGTTGCTTGGTATATTGACTGAGAAGTTGAAACACGAGTCAGTATGCATAATCAACTCCGGGTTGGTTGCAGCTGATGCTGTTGCCTAAAGATTAATAAAAGGAAGTTTGCGATAAATATGGTGCATATTCTTGATGTGATAGCGTTTTACACGTATAGAAGTGTAACTTTTAAGAAGAGCATACATGCTACTCCACATATTGGACATTTTTAATGATGATGCAGAAGCCAAAAAAACCAAAGTGCTGTGCTGTGACGGGTAAGGCATGGTATCTGAAGGTAAAGTGACTTCTGCTTGAATAACTGATACCACCATGTACGCAAGCTGCCACATCAAAGATAACTATGAATGATAAAAAGGGAAGATGTCATAAACTTGCAACCCTCTACAGATCTTTATGTCACTGGATAAGACTCCAAAACATCTTTTAATTATAATTGACATGATTGATTGATTACATTTGCTAACTGGAGCGAAATGCTGTGGTACTTTAGTAGATTAACTCCTATCAGTATACCTACCTCTTTGATCAGTACAGCTGCATCCAGAATCAAATAGAAAGGCCCAAGGGCGCTTATGTCTTGAGTTGTGGCTTTATTGTCGAATAGATAGTTAGGAGCTAACTTGTCAATGCACTTCAGTAGCAGCTTGGTCTCCAAAAAGCAAGGTCCTTTGCAGAATTTCTCTGTACTGTTGCTTGGGATGTATATGACACCACTATGGTTTAATCTATCTGCTTGATCACAGCCAATATAAGTCTGTTTCAGTCATATTCCAGAAGGAAAACAAAAGGTAGTTAGAGGGAGCCCTTCACCCCTTTAATCAGCAGATAACAATTGATCTTTAGAGAAAGAAAAAAGACACACCAAAACATAAAAGAAAGGAGAGGGGGGGGGGGGGGGGCAAAGGAAGCCAGGGAGGTCTTGTAGATATGCTTTATTACATGTTACTCACTACTTTGTTGTTGAAGCACAAAAAGGTTGGGTTATTGTCTTGATTTGCATCCTGTGTATGCCCTGTTGATTGTTTGCATAAACAATAATGTTCAGGATTATTGTACATAGGCAGATGCCCACTGATGGAAAATCAGCTAACATGAGAACCGAAGAAAAGATAAACCAGTTGCAGTTGTTCAGGAAACTCTACTACCTAAGTTGCAGCAGGAAATAGCCATAAATAGTGAAAGCATGGAGCATCTCGATCTCACTGAAAAGATTGAGACTATCGTGGATGTAATTAAATAGACCATTGTTAGGATGCTAGAATAAGGAAAATGGACAAACTTTCATGCTATTTTTGGAATTTAAAGGATGGTTGGAGGAAATATAGATGATGTTACTCTATGCTTTGATTTCCTGTCAATCAATTATGCCACTTGGAAAAATTCTATGGAAGAAGAGATATATGTAGTCGATATTTTACACAACTTACCTGTAAGGAAAAGCACATATGGAGACATATGGAATATGAATAAGGGAGTTTGGTAATATTAGCCACCAACTTCCGCACTTGTCCCCAAACGTTTGAAAGGAAGGTAAACCTTCTAGACTGGATAAAATATTCCAACATTGTCTCTTGATCCTTCTATCCAAGTCTTCTTCTTGAGGAATTTTTTTTTTTTGTCGTAAGGAAGTAACATGCCACAGTGGTGATATGCATCGTGGGTAAAGATTAATACCATATGTACGTATAACTTCCAATTATCCAATGAAAACTGATGAACTCAACCTGCCTCTTCTTGGCTATGGGATATAGAGTTTCACAAGCTATATTGTTCTCTTAATGGCCCAAATCTTTCGGTCCCTGGAGATTTTTGAGATTAGGTAGTTCCCCAAAAACGACATCATAACTTCAAAGGTACTCCGTAAACAGATTGTTATGTGCTTTCGTCTTTGAGAATGCATGATTCCCGGTAGCGTCCTGCTGACTCTGCTGGTGTTTTCTTTCAGCATTTTATTGCCCTTAAGAGAAACAATTATGCTCTTCTATCTTTATTCTGCATAAGGGAAGTTTTCACTTCCTTATGCACTATGGATGTCCCAGTTTCTGAGTGATTCCGGCTTTCTAAACAGGATGGGCGTACAGATTTCTTGTTTTGGAACATGGCTCTCAAATTTCAAGAACCATGAAAGGCCGCATGTTTAACAGGCAAATTTCCGTTGTTCTTTTGAGAAAAATTGGTGAAGAAAAATAATAGATGATGCCTCTTCTATGCCAGTTCTGGTCCAGAAAGATATTAGTCCTTTCAAAACTTTAGATGAAATTTAATGGAAATAATTCTGCAAGGACTTGAAACTGTTCAGATCATCACCCCTTGTATTATTGGATCAAAGTATTGGCTCTCAGCATGAGGTAAAGTGACATATTTTTTCTGTTATACGGTAAGGTTCATGAGAACACTTACAGAGCAGTGTGATCATTTTCCCATTAAGATTCTCACATTCTGAAAAATAAATCAATACCTCCACAGAAATGATACTTTATTTGAATGCCTCTTATAGATAACAAGTTTTCTGAACTCCAGAACTCTTAATTGTAAGCAAAGCATTTTTTGTCAGGACTCAGGACTGAGGCCATGGCAGGGCCAACAGTACTCAAGGGTTGCTGAGAAGCTACGTAGAGCCCAGCACAAAGTAGAAATTCCAGCTCCTAACTCTGGCTACTTCATGCTTTCTTGGTGCCAAATCTGTCAACAACTGCTGGGATGCATGATATACCACCAGCTAAGGTAGGAATTCCAGCTGAGTTGTAGTTTGGCATATGTAGCTTGACCAAATTGCCAAAGTAAAGTTCATTGTCTTTTTTCCTATATTTTACAAAGTTAAACGAGTAAGATGGTTTGCTTAGTGTCAACGCTCGGCCGGCCGGAAATTCGATGATCAAACCTTAATATTTATTCCACCGATGAGATTATGGAAATGAATAAGAGTATCTGGATCTTTACATGAAGAAAAGCTGTTTGAAGGTTGATTTTCTCACAGAAAGCTACTCATGTAAAAATAGACGTAGTAATAGGAAGATTGCAGATAAATGCATGAAAGATGAAACCAGTGCATGCAGCTGATATAACTTTGTAGTCCACAAATCTAGAATACATTTTCCAGCTCTGTACTTCCCCTCCCTGCTGTTTTATTGAGACTTAAACATGTTGGAAAAGTAACAGGCAACACCCTCCTAATATGAAAGACATAGCATAATGTTGAAACCCGATTGGTGGAGCACTGCTATAGAAATTCAAACCGCAGGATTCATGTAGTCTATTCAAATCATCTCCAACAATAAACGTCTCTGCGAAAAAAAAAAAGAAGAGACAGAGAACAGAAATGGGATGCAAAGGTCAACAATTTCATTACCTCGCTCAAAGAGAAGATATCAAACGCAATTCAAGTACAGATGATTTTGCTTCATAATTAACGATCTACCTCTTTGATTACTGTATCTACTACATCCAGTATCAAGTGCATTTCTGATAAACTGAGTCGTGGCCCCGTTCAAAAACAGGAAGTTGGAGGCCATCCTATCAATGCATTTAAGCAGAGATTTAGTCTCAGATAAGCAAGGTCCATTGCAATATTTATTTGTTGCTTCACAAGGAACGTAAAGACCCCCGCTTTGGTCTAGTTGATAGTCTTTATAACATCCCCTGTATATCTTTTTTGTTTTCAGATCCAGAACAAGATTTAGGACACAGTTAGAACCAAATAATAACAAAGAAGAAGAAGAACTCGAAAGTGCCTGTTCTAGACATCTTCTAGTTCATGATTATGCTGAGGCACCTACAAGTTTGTTGTCGAAGCACAGCAGCGCGTTGCCAGCAACTTGCATGGGATTTATCTGTGCATATCCTGTTGATTGGTCCATCAAAATTTTCATCATGCACAAGTGTAATATAGTACAACAATTTTTTCTCAATTTTTCCGAGTTAAAACAGTTACCTACCTAAGTGGCAACAAAAGATAGCAGCAACTGCAAGGAGAGCAAGTATGAAGCATTGTTTCCTCAAGAAACTTAAGGCTACCATAGGAGTGATGAAAAAGATAAGAGGATTTGCAGAGGTAGTGAATGGTATCAGCAAAGGAAATACTGCGCAGTTTGATAATGATTATCTTCTTGAATTATATAAAGGGCGCTGATCTGATAGGTCAAGGTGAACATACCATCGCTTGTAGAAGAAGAGAAAGGATATCAATCAACTCTTTTTAAGTGAATACAGGTAAGACCAAATTAAGGATTTGAAAAGAATACACTAAGTTTGGTGTGTAAGCAGCCACCAACTCTTACTTGTTCTTAAATTTCTATGCCTTGGAGGCAGGAAAAACCACATTTTAATCACTAATTTGACAGAAGTGACGGTAAGAATAAGGTTTGATTTGAGCAGTATCAACAGAAGATTCTTATGTCATGAATTTGTTCTGACATCTTTTGTTGTGTGTGTCACAGCAGGAGGAGGAAACATACACAGATTGATTAAGAAATAAAAAGGATGGAGATGCGGGGTATCGATCCCCGTACCTCTCGCATGCTAAGCGAGCGCTCTACCATCTGAGCTACATCCCCATTTATGCCAGTGGGGCATCTATAAAATCCATATTTGCAATTAACTTTGCTTCTCAGAAGACTGAGACCATATAAAATTGGAAAAGGCCTTGTTTGGCAAGCAAATTTTTGGCCAAGTTTGTCTGTTACAAGTTTTTTAACAACTTTAATTACAGTAATTTCAAAAAACTTTTCAAAAATTTTAAACTAAACACTTCAAAATATTCAAAAATTTACACACTTCAAAAATTTTTCTATATACTTCTACAGTAAATTACAATAAAATTTTAGATAAACACCTAAAAAATTCACTTGCCAATCGGAGGCTTTGTTTTCTCTCCTACTTCCATCAAGAAGCGTTAGCTCCCTTAGCATTGACGTCGAGTTTGGGCGAGATAGGCTGTGTTGTAAAACCAGAAATCAGACCACTATTATCATAGGAAACAAGGACGTCCCAAGAAAAACTAATGCCACGTACCAATATCAAACACCATGAAATGGAAATAATTATCCTTGACCCAAAACCTCCAACAATTAAGAGTCAAGTGTCGCTTAAACAGGAAAAAGTTGATATCTTGAGCCCTCAATCATTCATCTAAGTGTCGCTTAAACAGGAAAAAGTTGATATCATGGGCTCTTCAATCATTCATCTTGAACACCTAAAAAGTGTCACTGAAGCAGGAAAAGATTGATACATTTGGTGATTGATTAATTCGTGTCTCTTCACATTAATATTAACGGGAATCCCGCCACTTCATTTCACTATGACTTGGCAAAAATGAAATCCAGTGCAGCCATGCTTCACAAGTGGTCCTGGAGGGAGGGCTGTAGAGTGCTCTTCTCAAATCACAGCAGGAGGGCACTTGACTCCTGTAAGCATGCTCCATCCAGATGACAAAAATGATACACTGTCGGTAAGCAATTCTCAGCATTTCTGATATACATCACCGAGCCGTGTTTCATCCGCGCATTGGTTGGAACATATACAGTTGACCAGATATTACCAGACAAGCTGAAAATATGTAGACACAGACAGTTGACTTTGCAGCTGAAAAAGCAGGAATCCTCCACCGTTTTTTGGCAAAGCTAACAAAATCCTCGAGAACAATAACAAATACAAGAGGCAAAAACATTGCAGCATTCTTCTCTGATAGACAAGCATCAATCATTGATAGTAATACTAAATGACGTAGTTACGTCTGTATGTCATTTCACCAAAAACTGAGAATATCCAGTAGTACTTCCAGACACACATGTTCTACTCCATTTTGGCAGGAGTTACATTTTAAAAGAAAAAACAGCTCTCTTTCTCACCCCCACTAAAGCCCACTACTTTATATATTGAGACATCCATTTGAAGCCTTCTCCATAACCCATTTTGCGCACAATGCTGCACATGAAGACCTCAAGGGGACGGACATTTGAGTCTGCCAAGTTTACCTTGCCCTTTCCAGTAGTGATGCCTGTCAGGCCCATGTGGTAACGCAGCTCGTCCTCAGAAGCTGCATAAGGAATGTCTATCTTGTTCCCCAGAATAAGGAAAGGGACATTTGCCAAGGACTCATCAGAGAGAAGAGCATCCAGCTCTTTCTTTGATTCTGCAAACCTTTCTTTGTCATAAGCATCCACGAGATAAACAACTGCATCCACCTTCACACCCAAATTTGCATGTTATACACATGGTATTGACCAATTACAATTTGAAAAGTATTCCTAAGCAAGAATATAACAAAGATAAACTGCTACAGAAATGGGATAGAAAAACCAACTTCTTCAAATCAGCCAGGTCCTGAGAAACAAAAGCAAGATATAATCCAATCCTATCCACAACTCAATAGATTTTCTTTGCCTCTTTTATCAAAAGAACATGTGCATGAACATAAGCTAGCTACAGAAACTAGTATATCACCACCAGAAAAAGGAATGCTTGACATGTCATGCAAAATATGATCTAGCAACACCATAAAAGCTTAAAAAATGAAGACATATCCTAAGCCAGAATATCAAAGGAGAAGAACATTAGAAAAGAAAACAAATCATGAAATGCTAAATTTTGCACAGCGTCCTAAAAGATTTTGTGCTACACACTTGAAAAATGTCAGCAGTCCAAGCCACAAAATCAGGTGCAAACACAATATGGCATCTAAGAACCTGCTTTAACCTTCAAGCTAGTAGAACCTGACAACTTCAAAACTTTCTGTAAGTGCACTCAACAGCTTAAAACATACACTCCAGATCATAAAAGTTAAAAGTCAAATATGCTGAAAAAGTTCATGTATTGCATGCCATCAAGAAGACCATTTCTTCCATCTGAATTAGCAAGATTGTTTATTTTCTAACTTCATTAAAAATAAACCTATATCCTCATCAGACACGAGAAGTTTCATAAAACATCATAGATCCCTCAAAAAAGCTATGTGATACTCTTTGTTGCATTCATTTTCCACATATAGAGCCAAATAAAGGAACAAAGAGTACTTTAGGAACTGATAATTAATAATCTAAGGTATAATTTCTAAAGGTAACAAAATAAACCCATAAAAAAGATAGAAACAACATTTTCACAGCGAAGTTAATATTTGTCGGGCAAGGTACTATTGAAACACCTTCTGGAATATAAAAGGTATTATCAGCGAACTTCCACATCGATATTGGCCTCCCATGAATCAAATAAACATAGAAAACGTTCATTTGGGATTAATGAAGGCACTTAAACATCTTGGCAAATGAGAGAAAGCTCATTTATCCTCTATATAGATGGTTCCCATTCATTCTGTTAGATGCCAAACTAATAATTCTTCTCTTAGGTCCCCTACACCTCGTATATTAGACTAAAGCACAGCCATGGGGGGAAAAAGGAACTTTCATGTAAACCTGGAAAAAAATAGTACAACCTTGAAATATTCAGAATAAACTGATAAAAATTGTTGAAGTAGGTATATAGACATTGCTAAGCATATAACAAGGTTCACTACTATCTGAAGCATATTAAGGCAAGTTTTTTATTGAGACTTCAACCAGCAAAAGACACATTATAAAACCTGGTTCTTCGAAAATTAAAAGGATGGACAAGGAAAAAAACAAGGGGGGAAAAGAAGCCAAAGAAACATGACAAAAGAAATTCGCTCCACAAATAGAGCATCCCATGCTGAAGAAAATAGTACTTTGCCCCAAGAAAAAATACTTATCAGTGAATGCTAGAGTGGAACTTAAGGGAAACACACAGAAGGGGATAAAAATTGGGCTAATATGCATCTAACGGAAGGCGAATTTAGAGGGTGTGAAAAATTTAGCAGTGTTTTTCACACCATTTTCTGGTCCATGTATAATCTATTATGCTAATATGCAAGGGAAGCTCGGGAATGGAAATGCTTATTATACTTTTATATCATTTTTTAGATACATGGACTGACTTTGTACATGAAAATTAAAATTAATGTTATATTTGAAACCACAACGAAGCCAACTGAAATGGTCAGAAACCTCAAGGAAGGTTTGTGAAATAATCCCCAAATTTGATCAAGAAAATAGAAAACCTAACAAAGATAAAAAACAATAACCCAATACATGGGATTTGCGCTTCAATCTTGCACCTAATATCGCAGCCAATACCAGTAAACAAAGGAGGAAAAAAGAAATTATACCTTGGCATAATAATCTTTCCAGACTCTGCGAGCGATCTGATGGCCTCCCAAGTCAAAAGCCTTAAACTTAATTTGGCCAATACTCAGCTCCTCAGACGTCGGGTACTGCGTTGGCTGATGTTGAACCAATCTCTGCCCACAAAATGCAAATAATTCATTCAATATCCAAAACCCCTTTACATCAAATTAGTACTTTCAACAATTCCCTTCTCCACGTGCAACGAAATCCAAGAACCAAAAAAGATAAGCATTAATCGAGTGAAACACCTTAGGAAACCTATTACCACCACTCCCAACTATATTTCTCTAAATTACAACAACAATTTTACCAAACCCACAAAATCAGCTCAACAAATCAATGAATCAAAGGAACCCCGTAAACAAAAGATAAATTCCTTTATTCATCTCAACAAATATAAGTTAACAAACCACAAATATTGTACGCATAAGGAAAAAGAATGGAAAAGTTATACCTCATCTTTCAACATATGAAGCAAGGTGGTTTTGCCGGCATTATCGAGGCCCAGAAACAAGATCTTAGCTTCCTTTTGCCACAGTCCTAGCGAGGCCAATATTCCGTAGAACCAATCCAACAAAAACATCTTCGAATCCTTGTAATTATAATTCACCTCAAAATTCCTCAATTAATCACCCCCAATTTCCCTAATCCACCTCCGATCCCTACAAAAATAAACCTCACCAGTCGGATCGATGGACGACAACAGAAGAGAGAATCAAAGAAAGGCGAACTTAGAGGGTGGGAAAAAATTGGGCTAAATTTACTGTGCGCTGATTTAGAGAGAGAAAGAAAGAGAAAAAGGTGGGTTGGTGTGGACGGGTATGGTTATTTATAGAGGGAACCCTAGAGTTATTACCGTGCACTAGCGGACAGAAGATGCTGAACTCTGGTATCAAACCGTTGCCTGTTGGGTATCGGAATCAACATGCTATTGTACATGATTCCTTTTTTTAATTTTTATATATAGTGCATGCACCATGAGGCAATAATATCTAAAACAAAAAATATATATATTAATATATATATAAGAAATAAAATCTTAAAGTTATTTGATGAATCTCTCATTTTGTGCTTTAATAAATTTTTAATTATAAAATTTTAAATTTATTTTTGTTATCGATGAGGCCTAAGTCTAGTCACAAATTAGCTAAAGCTGAAACTGAATTAATACTAATTTTAAAAATTTTATAACAAAAATAATTTTGCTAGAGGCAACTTATCAAATACTATCTTGAAGAATTGCAAAAAAGACTTTGGGTACTTGATTTCTTCTTTTTTTTTTGTTGCTTTTTAAGTCAAAGGTGAATCTAGGATTGCTTATCTCATATATTTGTGAGAAATCAAAAAGGAACAAGAGAAAGATAGCATCATGGTGGTTGTTGGTGCCTTTTTCTTTTTATTGTTCTTATTGAATTTCCTAATCTTGGTACTAGTTTATTGTACTTCTTTTGGCTATAAATTTGTTTGGATAGTTTATTATTTGTACAAATATATTTGTTTGCACTACAAATACATTTTTTTTTATCTTACTCGTATTACATTAAAAAAGTGTTACTGTGGAATGGTTTGATTAATCGTTTATTAGCAAAAATTATTTGCTTGCATAATCAATACATTTTTCAACTATTTTTTATCTCACAGATATTATATTAAAATTGTGTTATAGTATTTTTCTGAAAAAATTATCTCAAATATGTATTTGCTTCTAGGTACAAATTTGTTTAGATAGTTTATTATTTGCGCAAATCTATTTATTTGTATTATAAACACATTCTTCAACTATAATTTTATTTCGCATATATAACATTAAATAAGTGGTACAATATTTGTTTTTAAAATATTTAAGTGTTGAATTACGCTATCAAACAGGACCTAAGTTTCTTTTCATAGTTCCGCGCTTTCACTATTATTTTTTTTTTTTGGTCTAGTCACGATTTCACTATTTGATTAGCACAAGTGATGGTCTTATTTTTATCGATTTGACTATTCAACGAAAAATTATATGGAATATTTAAGCAAGTGTTTTTCAAAAGTGAGTCCGCTCTATCAGCTTTTAATCCACTAAATATCAAGATTTAATACAATTAAGTAAGTGTTATTAGTGTTTATTCTTTGTTTAACAAATCAAATGACTTGTCAACTAGTACAAGAAAAATACAGTAATCTGTATTTGTACAATATCGCTCAAATGGACAACAACAAACTGAGAATGTTTCGAGGGTTGTCAACTTCACAGAAAGTAATCAAGAATCCTGCTTTCAAAGTTTGTGAAGATTAAAAATCATGAAGTTGGATGCCTTGCAAAGACGGTCACTATGGGCTGTGATCGATGCATTTAACTATTTTATGCACATATTTTTGCTCTGCAACTTCACCCTTGACTTGCCAAAGGCACTTACCAACCAATCTGTGTAAGACTCTGAAGGGATTTTACATGAAACTTTCGTTGAAGTTCTCTGACAGGTAGGGAAAAACAGGTAGGGAAAAACAAGAGTGATAATTATGTTTTTGTTTTAGCATAAAAGTACTCGTCATAGTTTTAGGATTAACCTTTCTTATACTGGGATCTAAAAACGTGCCATAAGTTAACGAATTTCTTGATAGTGCTTGTGAAGTAAGCTAAAGATTTGCACTTTCTCATGCCAAGAATTTCATTTCTTCATGAATAAGCTAAGGCAAAAAATGAGGAGAGGCAACTCAGTCGCAGACAGTGCTCTTTGAACAAGCATAAGCACAGAATGATTCAACAGGAGACAGAACAGCAGATACTCCGAAGTAGAAAACTAGCTCATCCAAGAAATTAAGGCGCAAGACAGGAGGAATTGACAAACAGCCCTGCTTGTATTCAGAAAACATACTTCACCTAGTACCCCTACCGTTCATTTAGTTCCTTCAAACACCTGTCACTAATCCATGGACAGGCCTCTCGCCGGTGGCCTGATTTACCACAGTTGAAGCAAATCATGTGCAAGCCTTCACATGCTACATCCTGCAAAAACGTTTTGATCCAATGCAAGGAGGTAAAGGCTTATCGAGATCAACCTCGATACATGCTCTAGCAAAAATAGCCATCGTCCGCTTATCCACCTTGACAGCCTTTCCAAGTGCATTTCCAATCTTGAACAGAACCCTGTCATCATAGTACTCAACAGGCAAACCGGTGAACTTTGCCCAAACTAAGGTTGAGCTTTGGGCAGGCTTAAAATCCGGTTTCCATGGCTGAATAGTTAAGTAGTTTCCCATTATATACCAGGACCCTTTTTCCAGCACCAGATAGCAATCTTTTTTGCATCGAAAACGTACATGAAAGAAGTTCATGCTCAGGTCGACAAGCTCCAATGGGTATTTGCGCTTCCAAAGTTTAACAAGTTCGGGAGAAAGGGAAGTGAATGACATGGTTTTCCCCAACAGTTTGAGAATGACAGCTTTTCTCCATGACTTCAAAGTTGTTTGTTGACCTAGATCCTCATCATCTGAGCCTGTGTAAATTGGTGGAAGGCTCGTGGTAGATAAAAGAGCATCCTTAAATGACAGACCACCAGTACCAGGACCCCAAGGTTCAGACTGTTTAGTCCGCGCATTGTTTGCCGGATCTGGAGATTCCTAGGCGTTATCTTGCCCAACATTTCCACCATCAGAGGCAATGCAATCTTTGAATGCTTGATATTCTGTCTTCTCTGGTGTTCGGTAGGCAAAGGGGATGACACGAGTTGTTAACTGTGCCCCCAGCTGATACCTAATCAGTCTTGAAGAACCCTCATTGCATTGAATAGGCAGGGCAATCCGAAATTTGAAACAGCCATCTAGCACCAAAGAGCCACTCTGTCCAAGAATCTCGCACCCCGGAGAAAAGAATCAGTCAATTTAACATGAACTGAGTGGACAACCCACTAAGCCCATTGGAGTACCCGCCATGGAGTTGAGCACTCCAAGGTCTTGCAAATCTTTTGACTTCTGCTTGCAGGAACAATCTGTTAACAGGAATTAAAATCTCCAGGAATGGCCCTGCCATATCCTACTTGTTTTTTGCAGATGACTCATTAATCTTTTGTAAAGCTAACTCTAAGGAGGCAAGTGAGATCACCAGAATTCTTCAAATCTATGAACTAGCTTCAGGGCAAAAGATCAACATTGAGAAATCAGCAGTTCTTTTCAGCAGAAACAGCTCCCAAGCAAATAAACAAGATGTCCTCCAAACTCTAGGCAACGTCCAGCATGTTTCTCAGGCAAAGTATTTGGGTCTCCCTATGGTTATAGGAAGATCTAAAAACAGCACATTCAGGTTCCTGAGAGACAAAATGATTGGCAAGCTACAAGGATGGAAGGGCAAGATGTTAAGTAATGCGGGCAAAGAGGTTCTTCTCAAATCCGTGGCATTAGCTCTACCATCATATACCATGTCAGTTTTCAACCTTTCAGATGGACTATGCAAAGCATTAAGTAGCATGATGACGAAGTTTTGGTGGGGAAATGACCAAGGCGAGAAGAAAATGCACTGGAAAAAATGGTGGGACCTGACAAAAATCAAAGGTAAAGGATGACTTGGATTTCGTGATATAAAGTGCTTCAATGAAGCCTTACTTGTCATGCTAGCGTGGAGACTGCTAACAAATCCTGAGTTGCTGGTTAGTATGGTAATGAAAGGGAAATATTTTCCGAACTCCTCTATCTTGCAAGCCAAAGCAAAGTCAGGTTCCTCGTGGATATGGCAGAGCATTCATAGTGCAATCCCTTTGCTAGAAGATGGACTTAGGAGACAGATAGGGAATGATAGATCAACTGCAATTTGGAAAGATAGATGGATTCTTGATGGTATGAATGGACTAATAAGATCAGCTAGACCTCAAAATTGCAACATAGACAGAGTCTGTGAGCTGATCATTAACAAGAGATGGAACAATAATCTTATTCAGTCCATTTTCTGAAGAGAAGAGGTGGAACAAATACTAATGATCCCTCTCAGTATCCAGGAAAGGCAGGGCAGGTTCGTTGGGAGGCATAGCAGTAGTGGAGATTACACCACCAAGTCAGGATATGCTCAAGCCAGATTAAAACTGAGCAAGAAGGCCAATAAGATGCAACCAAATAAGGGATCCAGCGCAAGGAAGGATGATCCTACACCATGGCATCAAGTCTGGGATCTAAACATAAAACATAAACTGAAGCACTTCCTATGGAAATGTCTTCATAACATCCTACCTACCAATGCAGAAGTGAATAGAAGAACTGGCAAACGGGACAAGTGGTGCAAATGCTGTGGTGAAGAGGTAGAAACATTAGAGCACCTTTTTTTCAACTGTATAGCTAGAGAAGAGGCTTGGTAGACATTCCCTATCAAATGGGATGGTATTCAAGAAAGTTCATGGAATTTCTCGAAGCGGTGGGAAGCATTGCAGGGTGCTAGAAGCGGAGTTAACGGCATCAGTCACATAGAAGCCACAACAAACTTCTTGTGGCAATTGTGGAAAGCAAGGAATGCCTGCAACTTCAACAAGGAAAGCACAAAAGGTAACCGATCTCAAATAGAGCTCTAGAAGAATGGATGGAGTACAAACAGATGTGGGACTTGGAGAAAATGGAAAGGAAAAAGGATGATCCAGAAGTACCAGCGATGACCATCACAAAAGAACTTCAAGATCAACATGCCACCCTAATGTTCACGGATGCAGCAATGGACAAAAAGAGAAGTAGAGGGGGATTGGGCATCGCAACAAAGGACCATAATGGAAAACTTGTCAAAGCATGGGCAATCCCTACTGGAATGATGAAGGATGCCGCCATATTAGAAGCTGAAGCAATCAGATCAGCCATGCTCAAAGCTCTGGAAGAAGGGTGGACATCTCTGCTCATACATTCAGATTGTAAAGGTCTAGTGGATAGAATTAATCACAAATGTTTTGGGCTATCTCTGTTAGATGTGTTGGTAGAGGATATTGTACATTTTCGTCGATCCTTTTGGCGATGTTCCTTCATATTTATTGGAAGGGAATATAATCGCACTAATCATGATTTGGCAAAATTTGCCATCAACCTAATTGATGAGACAAGGTGGGAGCTAGACTTCCCTGTGTGGCTTAGGACTGAAGCCCACAAAGATGTCCTGGCTGTGTGCCAGTAGTATGTATATGCTAGGAATATTGTAACCTTTCTCACATATATATTAAATGATGACCTTTTGACAAAAAAAAAAAAAATGGAGTTAAGCACTCTTGAATAAAATATCAAGGCATTCTTGCGCTCAAATTGGAAATGCATTGAAACTGGCAAATATGCTCAAGAAAATCTATCAGAAGTATTTTAACATCATCTTTTAGACAAATAATTGGTAGTTATGCATACATAAAATCTCATCGTACAATTTGCACATAGTGGTTATTTATATGCAAGTTCCTATGTAGCCGGTCTTAGGTCATCCACTGCACCAAGCAAGGGAAAAATAAGACATGTCATTTTATTTGTCCCCACATCACAATCAGTTCTTCATCTACTAACATTGAACCTCCTGAATATTTCTACCTGACATGGATCCCAAGAACTCCTGATACATACAAGTTCAAGAATGCCTTCATCACATCAATGTAATTCTTTCTTATTTTTATTTTTTTTATTTTATTTTTGTGTACATTTAAGTATCCAGCCAAGTGCAATTCCATGCATCTATCCCACAGTAGCAAGGGCAGAATTCGATCAAGCCTTCAGTGACCCATTAACTCTTTTCAGCTTGCATGAAGCTTGTCTTCTTGGCTTCTCTCAGCAAGTTCTTTCCTGTGTGCTTGGAGCCTCTCCTTCAACTTCTTGCTCTCTTCAAAATTTGCCTTTCGTTTCAAAGCTTTCTGCAAAAGTTTTAGCATCACAAATGAATATTTAAAGCTTTTTTATCACTTACCCTTTTACTTTCTTTTTTCTTTTTTTAAAATAATTGCAAAGCATCCAAGGGGTGGTTGGGGTGTGTGCAAACTTGTATTGTAGCTTTGATCTCAAATAGAGAGTAATAAATAAGCTTCATTGTTCCTATCAGAGGAGAGCAATCAATATCCCAGTTACAAAATCTTACTTCTTGCCTGAAACAGCGATCAAGCTTTACTTTGAGTTCTGTGCATTTACCAAAAAATTTCCCAATTGGATGATCTGAGTGACACTTCTGGAACTGTTCGATAATCTGCATCATGCAGCACGAATAACTTAATTCCTTCAAACTTAATCATACTCCAACAGCTCTACAATTGAATACAAAAATCCAGGCAATATAAGTCCGTAGAGCTGAAAACAATTATAGAACCTACTGCAGTTTTGTCAAAACACAAGAACACCATTTCTCATCCTTTTCAACTCCAAGTAAACAGAAAAGTCCATACCCATCCAGTCCAAAGTAAGATATTAAACAACACCAAAATTCCAAAGCAACTTCAACAATTTACAATAGAGTATTCAATTGTCATATTTCATTCGATAATAATCCAAGATTTGAATGTTTAAACATGAAAAGGAGCTTACAATAATAGGATTCTTGCATTTTCAGGTATTCAGCGCTGAGTTAACACTGACCACACAACAGGCATGAACAAAATAAAGTTCATAATATACCTCATTCAATTCAACTCCATACAAGGAATGTGCTTGATATTATGTAAAGGTATCATTCATCACCAAATAGAAGACAGTAAAACATCAACAAACTTTTAGTTTAAAATGAGAAAGAACTAGACAAAGCAATTATTAAAAGGAGGCAAAACAGGACTTACTTCTGCACACATTGGGTGCCTGTGTAATGTTAGCGGGGGATGCATTATCTTCTCAACACTTCAGAAGGTTCCTATCACAAACCAGGAAAAATTAAAATATGGAAATCAATCTTGGTTTTTACATTTAGACACTAATAACATGTGTTTTTATCTAATTATATTCATTTAAATAGTGATCCTTCCACTCAAGTAGGGATCGTATGTCTTCAGCCGGAAAAAAGAAAAAAAAATTCGTAACATCTCCTTTAGCTTCAATCAAGAAGTATCATCTAACAGATTAAAAATAATGAATCAAATAAACAGGATTGGTGTTGTTTACTTCTGCTTCCTACTTTCAGCTGGTTTACACCTATAGTAGCTCTTACAATTGCGGGCAAGATAATCCATGATCCATAATCCATCACTCCCTAGTCATAGATGAGCACCCAATGACTGGTTCTGGGACAACATTCATCTCGCTTATCCTCTACTTCTCAGCCTAGTTCAATGTTTTCACATGATAGCAGCATTCTTCAAGTTTATGCCCTTTAAAGTTGGAAGTTTTCTCCTAAAGTAACTCAGTATCATAATTTACTTCCATTTCTTTTAGATTGAATTCAGTAAAATAAATGTCAACCATTATAAAAAATTTTCTATCATGCCAACGTTATTCTCTGTAGAAGAACAATTGGGAATATGATTTCATGATAGATATAAAGAACATAAAAAGGGTTTCAAAGATTAAAATTCACGTTATTTTCCCCTTCTTTTTTCGCCGCTTATATTAACAATCAATTACGTATATCTGAGCCACACAAATTGGCACGGTATAACTGCCAGAGAAAAAAAAAATAAATTTCTTCCAGATTACTATATCTACTGTGGCAGCAGAGTCAAATTATCCATTCATTTTCCACATATTTCAAAGAATATTCAGCAACTAAACTACCAAAAAAAAAAAACCCGAATACGAAACAAGCAGTCACAGTAAAAAATACCTTTAGAAATGTGAATACAACTTGCAAGATTTTAATTTTCCTTTTTCTTTTCCCTTGAATTTCTTGGGTTGGTCGGAGGGAGGTAACGCTACCGTTTTATGCAACCGGCGCCGGACTTTGCCGGGCTAACCCTGTTTAGTGTGATTTGCTCCCGCAACCACGATTTCAGTGAAGAGGAATTGAATATGATTGATGAATGATCGGAAAACAGGATGTTTTTTTTTTTGGGGGAGGGAGGGAGGGAGGGCGGGGGTGGTGGAGGAAATCCGGCTGCTCTCCAGGAAAAGAAGTCGAGAGATGGGTTTAACAAAAAGAAGATGGGGATTTTCTTTTTTCTTTTTTTTTTCCTTTTAAGCTTCCTACAAGTGAACAATAATAATCAGCTAAAATTCTCGATTTCCAGCCATTCGAGTTTAGATTTTTTTGTACATGATGGCCTACTGCCCGTCTGATATAATTCAAAATATTTTTTCTTTATCTAAAAAATACTCTGAAAAATATATGTACTTTTCGCATAATAACAATAATAAACTTTTTTTCTATTATACTTCGCGAATTAAATTTTATTTATTTTGGAAAGATTTAAAAAGTTGTGTAACAATGACAACCTATCTTCCCAATTATATATGGAATAACACGTACGTATATCATAATTTTATATATTTATACATGTAAACATGTTAAACTTTTAATAAAGTTAATATCTGATACACAAGAATAGCTTTGTTTGGATATCATAATTAGATGTTAAACGTTTTTTGTAAACATATTTTTCAATCACTATTTTATCTCACATATATCAAATCGTTACAGTAATTTTTCTACAAAAAATTTAGAAAAATGCTATTTGATACACAAGAATAGCTTTGTTTGGATATCATAATTAGATGTTAAACGTTTTTCGTAAACATATTTTTCAATCACCATTTTATCTCACATATATCAAATCGTTACAGTAATTTTTCTACAAAAAATTCAGAAAAATGCAATCCAAACAAAGCGTAAGGGTTAAGGGTAGCATTAAATATATCATGATCTTGAAAAATTGTAGCAGTTTTACTCATACTTTTAGTTTTATAACTTCCAAATTTTTATGCGTAATTTTGACGAACTCATATTTTGCGCTGAATTTTTAATCTTATTTTTGGAAACAAAATCAGTGTTATATAAATACATATTATACATGTACCATATTTACTAACCATCGTAGATGGCACCTCCAACATTTTTTAATTAAAATACAATTGGTTCTTTAACTTTAATTTGCAAGAATCAGTCCATCATCTTTTATTTTTCGAGTCAATTCGACCCTTGATAAATCATATGACTGCGAGAATACAAAGTACAAATCAGATTTTCTTTGAAGCTCATCACAGGGTACACCAAAATCCTTTGTACTTGGACTGTGACCAAAACTTCATCTCATTGTCATAAGCTAGAATTCCAATTATTTTCAAGGAGAATAATTTCTACAACAAACAATGACGATGGCTTTGACAAAAGGCTGTCTATGGCTTGAATGTGCAGCGAAAATGCTACCAAAATGCAAGCAAGAGCAATTTTATATGCTGCTCTAGTGCTCCTTTCTCTTGGACCTGAATCTTCTTCTCAGGTCCCAAAAGCAAGGTAACAACACATACTCCCAAAAACATTCCCCGACTAATCTAAGTATGGCCAGCAAATTGCATACCCACTCGAATAGAACCGTTAACTTTAACCTGCCACAAGAACAAAAAAGATAAATTTGGTTCAATAGCTGTTGCTGACTTTTAAATTAAATTCAGAGAGAAGACAAGACATTGCAGATATAGGAAAGCAAACTGCGATTTAGCACTAGTTATTCGTTCAAAAATAGGTTGCTTAGAGTACCAGGATAAAATGACAGAGAATCTCAGTTCAGGACTTAAGGAAGCTTTCCTACTTACCTGCAATTTTGTACATGCAAACTTGTAAAGGTATCTTGGTAGATTTGGCAGTCCCTCATTAGATTTTTAGAATTGAGAAAAAAAAATACTCCATACTTTTAGGTGCTTTATCTGTATTTACGTCTAGATAATGACTAACAGCCCTAAGATTTGGTAGTAAGGATTATTGTGACACACATTGAAGTTCTCATAGCGACAACTTTGAGCAAGCAGTCAAAGATAACTTTCACATTGTGATTTTTTAAAGCAATTTCCTCAATGTTCTTCTTAAAAGTATCCTAAGAGGCTTTTTTTGGTGCAATAAAAAGTAGAGAGGGGATAAAAAGTTTACCCTGGCTGCTTTGAAGAGCTCATCAAGCACTTCAGACAAGGTTGGATGTGCATGAACAGCAAACTTTATGTCCTGGGTAATGCAAAAAGAAGCAATAAAGTGGACAAGATAGAAAGATAAAAAAGCAGCAGCACACAATAATTACAAGAGAAAAGGAGGTTCCAGAAATAATTCAATTGCAGTGAAAAAAGACCCTGAAGTTGAAGAGCATTTCTAAATATGCCAATAGATGTTGATATACTCAAAGGTTATAGACCATGCAGTCAACTGCTTTACAACCTAGAAGACTATCATTTTGAATTTAAGAAATTCCAATTTTGATATTGCTGCTATTGCTTCAACCCTTTTCTTCATACAATCATGATTTGTCCTAGTTTCTCTTAATCACGAAAGTGCCCAAGGAAATTCCATTTCTGCCATCTGTTAAGATGTTTTTCAAACACTAGCATATATCCTATGCACGAGCATGCAAATTCCCAAAGCAGATGTGTACCTGTATATGTGTCCCCATAGCTATAGCATTAGATGCCTCATGTATGAGGTCTGCAGCATGCAGACCAAAAATATGAACTCCAAGGATCTCTCCATTGTCAGGTCTATAGATCAACTGCATCAAATCACAGGTTTGAAAAGATTAACTAAACACCAAAATTTTGGCAGAGCCAAGGAATAAATTGGAAGTGAATGTATATTACAGACATGTCCATTTTCTCAAAGGATCACAAGTACAACCTTGGCAAGTCCTTCCGCTTCATTTTCAGCCAGGGCTTTAGTGTTAGCCTTGAAGCTTGTCTTAGCAACACTGACTTCAAATCCTTCCTTCTCACCCTTTTCTCTTGCTTGAGGCTGCAAAAAATGAAATTTATTCACCCATACCTTCAATGAAATAGCTTTCAGACACATGCTTGCCAAGCATAAGACTTAACTTGCCTATCCAATGTCTTAAGCGAATAGTTTCTTTGCCTTGTATTAAAGGTTAAATATTTAAGGTACATGGCAATAATCTAGATTTTTAGCAAACATTCCAGAAATACCTCAGTGAAGGTGAACCAATCAACATGGTTGTCATAAGATCTATAATACACAGGAGACGCACTCAAGATTCAACCTACAGTAGCCATTGCAAGATTTGCGCTCTAAATTATCCTACAGTCAATCTTGGTCAACGATACTAACAAAGAAAGTCTGATCCTGGATCAACCCATAGTAGTCAGATGTCAGATTCCAATTAATAGTTGCAGAGTGTCCCTATACAGCTTTAGTAGTATCACTTGATCCACTTCAAAAGGAAAGTTTCCTTTAACATTTAACACACACAGTAATCTTCATAAAAAATTTATTTTTCACAAAAATGATAGTACAGTAAAAGTTAATTGAACAAAGAGGGGTTTGAGTTTTCAATGGATAGCAACTCATAACCGTTATTACGATACACCAGTACATGTGAAATGTGCACAGATACCTACATTCTAATGCACCAAAAATTGATTAAACAACAATATATGAAAGAATAAGAATTGGTGAAGCAATTTGTACCTCTGTCAGTCCAACCATACTGATCTCAGGATGGGTAAAACATGCTGCTGGTACACTTAAATGGTTCAGAATATGGTCCTTTCCAGTAACTTGCTCAACAACTACGATGGCAGCAGTACCCATTGTTAAACATATATGAAAATAAGAACAACACAGTGAAAGAATACAGAATAGGTAATCACCAGAGATTCCTTGTGCGCTTGCTGCATGAGCAAGCATCATCTTCCCATTGGCATCACCAATGCAATACAAGTGAGGAACCTATAAATGAGAGATCTATATCAATAAAAGGAAGGCCTATACCAGCAGAACATCACTGACACATTACGAGCAAAGAAGGCCGCGACTGACCAACTTCCCATCAGCATCTATTACATGCATGCGCTCATCTACAGGTATAAATCCACGCTGAGTTTGTACATTAATCTGAAATGTGTAAGCCAATAGCATAGAATTAGGCTATGATCTCATTTTGTAATTCATTCAGAAAACTAATAAACTAGTCAACTAACATTTTCCAGGCCAAGTCCTTCAGTGAATGGAGCCCTACCAGTTGCAATAAGAGCAGCATCTACCTGTGGTAAATAACAGTTGAAACATGTTGTGAGCGAGGATGCCACCGAGAAGGATTTAAGAATCAAAGGAATTTACAGAGGACTGAATTCTAAAAGATTTGATCATAGAAAGCACACTTTGGAGGATTGAAAAAGGATAGTCATTGTAAGCTTTACAAACTCATAATTGCAGAAATTTTAATTCCTGAGCCAAGGTTCTTTTAAGCACACTTAAATTGTTCCCAATTTTAACAAAATTAAACAAGTGACAAAAGCATATCTACTACAAAATAACTTAAAGTTTTAATAATTTCTCTTTCATCATTGATGTCTCCATCTCAAGTGCACATATAGCAGACTTTATTTACTCAATGCATGCTTATGATAATGATTAAACAATAATGAGAAAAAGGTAATCTAAACCCACAGTGAGAAGATGCACTTCTGTCATAACAAGTTTGCTGAAATATCTCCCAATAACATGATTTGGTTGTTGTGGGCAATGAAGAGAACCGAATTTTGAGTATAATAACACTTAAAATCTCAAAATATTCTTCTCTTCTTCTCAGGTACCCACTTGAAACCCTATATACTGTTCTCTATTGAGCGAATTTTTCTCCCACCCCACACTTTTTAAGTTGTAATGATTAGCACACAGTTGAAAATCAAGCTACATCTCAAACAAAGGGGCAAAAGTTTTTGTGTTTGCCAAATGCTGATATCTGCTGCAATTTCTTTCAAAATGTCTGTCCTTAAGACAATTAAAGCTAGTATATGATATGATTGAAAGTGCCGACAACTAACAAATGGGAAGGTTTACGGGAACTACGAGTGTGTTTGGATTATTTGAAATATTATTTGGAATAATTACTGTAGCACTTTTTGTGATATGATGTATGTGAGATAAAAAGGTAATTAAAAGGATAGAAAGGTGTATGGGAAAAATGTGTTTGTGATGCAAGCAAATAAATTTTTGACAAATAATTTCTATCCAAATACACCCTATATTGGATGATAAGGTCAACCACATCCTGATCCTCCATTTGCATATTTTGCATTGCAATAAATCCATTAAATTGCTAACTAACTCTTCACCAAACATCTGTATCGAATTGATGAAATTTCTTCAACAAAAGATCTGGAATGAATTACGTTAGAGAATCTTGTCACTCTATACTAGGAAGCTGTCTCCGAGAATCAGTGATCATGATTGGTCAACCATATATTGTGCCAAGACCCAAGAATCATGTCGAGATCCAATGCACTAATTATGTACAATGACATCTGAATACCTAAGAATGACATATTAAATGAACGTCACTCTGCTTTCAGATGTACAGACCTAAGAATTCATGCATTAACTGAATGTTTATTAACTTACCTCTAGAGTGCCTTTCGGTTCCCTGGTCTTGGCATCAATGAGCTCAATTATCACTGGTTTTCCATCCTTTGCTGGAGTTATCTGAAAAAGTATCAGATAAATGAAAATGAATTTAAAAAGGCACAAACAGGAAAGCAGCGTACATATTAATAGCAGCATTGCACCTGTAACTAGAAAAAGGACTGTGAACTGTGACATACCTTGCTGGCAAACACACCAGTATGAGAATCAATTTTCCGAGGATTTATGAGGACTCTCTGTGCCAACTTTCCAATCTCAGGGTCAAAGCCAGGCATCAGCTGATCCAAAGCTTCAATAAATGTAACCTGTGCAATAAAGATGAAACTTTGTGACACAAGCCATTTTGCTAGGGTGAGTGGAAGCAAAAATAAACACAAAAAGATAATGCACTCCTAGTTTTACACATTTGAAAATGTTCAATGACCAATGTCGCAGAAGGCTCTTCAAAGGACAATCAGAAACAAAGTTCAGTCAATCAAAGTTTTGTAATAGATTGCAAAGGGTTATGCAATTCATACAAATTAAAACTGGATCGTTCCAACTAAATGTTGTTTCCCTATGTTTTATATGTTTCTTTGTCCTGCTTTTAGTTAGTCTCTATGAAGTTGGCTACTCCACAGCTTTGAAGCCCCTCCATTTGATAAATCAAACATGGAGAATGATTATTGAACGTTATTGTCCTTGTCAGGTTGTCGAACTCCTTTAACAATTAATGATGATACATTCTTTTCCATAGATACCCTGTCCCATAACTTTCTTTTAGGGAAACTATAAAGTGATACCAAATCAGGAAATAGAAAGGAAGAGCAAGTTTCATTAAAACAGTTAAAAAGCAAAACGTATATTTTAGTAAAAGAAGATGGTTTTTGAGGAGTAGCTCTCCCTAAACAGGACTAAAGTAGAACAAAATTTTTGTGATCATGACGAGAAATTTTGCTTCTCAACAAAAATGAAACAACTTTTTAAGCACAAACTGCTCTCACCTCACTTCCAAGAGCTGTATAAACATCGCTGAACTCGAGACCGATGTAACCACTTCCAACTATCGCTATCCACTCCGGAACAAATTCCAATTTGAGTGCATGATCACTGGTGATGACTGTCTTACCTGCAGGCAACTATCAATGATATTGGTTAATCTAATCTTGGCAAACAATAGTATTCAGTTAGAAGATTTGGAGGACTGAAAAAGCAAGACAGACGAACACGATTATAACAGTTCAACCCTCCAACGAAAAAAGCATTGTGCAACTATGAGCAACAAAACTAAAAGAATGACAAAAACATAATAGCAGTTCAAGAAGTAAAATTTCCAAGTCTAATTCCTTGCAAGCTAATTATAACACGATTGTTTTGCTAAAATTGTTCCTCCTACACAATTGAGAAGCACTCTTCATCGCTTGCAGTTATAGGTAATCACAAACTTTAGGCACTAATTAACCTAATAATCTGAAATGTTTAATTACAAATCAGTTTGAGGCTATTGAACATCACTTGAGAGACATGGTATCATGCACACATTCAGAACATTAGCATTTATAAGCTCTTCAACAATTTAAATACAGCAGAAACTTTTAACATCCAGTAAATCCCAAATTTTCAAGATCAATCTGGCAGACATCCTGCATATACTTTATTACCTTCCTTGAGATTGCAATGAAAGTAAGCATACCAAAACTAAACCAATTTTACATCTAAATACCGATAGAAACTGTTGCAGCAACTTCGTTGCAAACTAGAAGCTAGAAATTAAACATTGACAGACGAGCTACAACATGTGCCAACACAAGGACAAATACATGAGTACTTACCGTCAACTTCAATTCCCTTTGGCACTAAGGGAATGGAGCCAGTAGCAATTATAATGTCTTTTGCTGTTATTACAGTTTCTCCAGCGCCAGCCTTTCCATATTTCACCTTTTGTGGACCCTGAAAATATAGTTATGTGAAAATGAATGACAAAGCCTCGTATATGTGATCTAATGACTACCACTTTCCCTTTTACTTAAAAATGACCGTTTCTACACAGAAAACACCTACTTAAACTTGAGAAATTTCGATGAATAGCTCAGCTTACCAAAACTGTGCCAGCACCCATCAATATATCTACCCCAAGAGCTTTCATCGAATTTGTCAAATTATTTCTAATTTTGGAGGCCAAATTATTTGCATGATCAGCAACTCCTTGTCTGTCATATCCAGCAGCTGCAACCTATCATATGAGGTTAAAAAAGTGAGCAAGCTGTCGAAAACAGGGAAAACAGAAATAAAAGCATTTCAGGGTTGCAATGCAAACTTCGGCGATTTTGTAAGAAATATGACACTGGACAGTAACTTGTGCCAATACAAGAAGTTCAACCATTTCATGAACTTGATGCTGAATTTACAGCTGGCCCAAAAACAGTTACTGAAACATTCAAGAGACTAAACTTTGGTTTCTCAGCAAAAAGAACAAGACCAAAAATGCCTACCTGTAAACCAAAAGCCTTCATGTGATGCTCATTCTGAAGCTCCCGCATACGACCACTAACAGCTAGGAGGGCTTTGGAAGGCACACAACCCCTATTTACACATGTTCCTCCTACTACATCTCCTTCAATGATGGCAGTTTTTAAACCCTGAAAACAAAACATTTGTCAGTTAATCACTTTCACTGAATTCAAGAATTTGATAAAGGTATCACAAGATGCATTTATATGGTGAATAAGCAGTCAAACAAAATGCCTGCTTGATGTTAGCCACCAGCTTCTTTCATCACTTTCTTTAATGATCAGAGTGGCATTGTTACCTTCTCTACAGCATGAAGTGCAGCGCCATGACCACCAACACCAGCGCCAATAATTACGAGATCATAATCAAAACCCTCTTTCGACGGAGTTCCATTATCATTACTCACCGAAGCCGAAACCTTCAAATTCAAACGCTGCTTTGTGGACGAAGAAGAAAATACAGCAGCCGAGGAGGAGGAAACTAATCTCGCTGCAGCTGAATGCGAAGAATTCAGTCCGAAAATCGCCTCTCTCTTGAGCCCGCAGAACCGGAGCGATCGCGACGTGAGAAAAGTGGAAGAAGAGCAGTCGGATCTCGGGGCAATTGTTAGGGAAGGCGAGGCCAGGGACATTGTCATTGCTGATTGCATTTTTTAAAGGTTTCGAGGACTCGAGGTTCAAAAACACACACTCACGCAGTAGAGGATGAATTAATGGAGATTGTTTGGGAGCGGAAGTGGGGCCGCCGGGAGAGTGATGTAGAGGAAGAGGAGGGAAGGCTTCGAGAAGTCCGTTGGAGGTGGCGGAGTTAACAAAGCGGCGTTTGATGAACCAACCTCTTACTTAGTCGTTTAGCGCTCGTTTTTTAATTTTCTTGTTCCTTTCTCTTTTATTTTAATAGTTTCTTCTTTTTCTTTGATTGCTTTTTTTTTTTTTGCCCTTTTTTTTATTAGAGAATAAATAAAAGAGGAAATAGGTGTCACTTTTATTTTTTATTTTTGATATAATGGTGTTGAATCATTTTGGTTTTGAATATATTATAAGTAACAAAGACAAATTTAGAACTCATTATGTAATTGCTTAATTAAGAAAGAACTAGTATATTTGAATTTGCATAGAAAGATGTATTTAAGTGCTATAAGTGTTTTAATAAGTGAATAAATGGATATAATTATTTTTTAAAGAAATATTAAACTTCTAAAGTTTGAGAATTCGGATTACCGAAATTTCATATGAGTGTTTATATTAGTATTTGGTATGGAGTTCTAAGTTCTCTTATATGTAAATGGTTTATCTTGCTTTTGTTGCATTTCTTTATATTTGACATAATTTCCTTGGAAATGGTTTGTGCTACATCTCATAATATCCTTCTTAGATATCATTGACATCACTTTTGTTTACCTAAAAGCTTTGAAGATTTGTGTCAAGTTTTTAAGCTGATTAGCCACGCAAACAATCTAAAAACAAGAGCACATGAGTTAAATCCTCAAAATAATAACAAAAAAAACTTTTTTTGTAGCCGTGGTGGAGTGTGTTTGGACAGTAAATTAATTAGAATAGTTTTTTAAAAAAAAATAATTGTAATACTCATTTGACATAAGATAAATAGATGATTTAAAAATGCGTTAATGATGCAAGCAAATAAATTTTTTACAAATAATTAACTCCAAAGAAAGAATTAATCTTTCTTATACCAATAATGCATATACTGTTGCCAGCGTTGCATAAATTACAATTATGTAAAATTTGAATTTAAAATTCAATTTTTGCACGTACATAACATTACCTCCCAAACAAAGTCATTGATGGCATGACCGTTGTTGTGATCACCTATTGAGCTAGTTTCTGAGGTTTGTATGTAAAGGTATTACACGTTCTATGTGCATCGCCGCATGATGCATTAGTATCAATCATTAATTATCAAGTAATGATGGCGGGACGAATTTGTATACTTATGAGGGACAATATGTGATTGAACAACACTACTTTGTAATGTCTTATTGGCGTTGGTACACTACGTACAAGGCAATACTAGATGGCACGCTGAGCATTTACGACTTGTTCGAGTGGAGACGGCAAAGATTAGATGCAACCTTGTTTAGATTGCTATTTTTTGTTTTAAAAAATTTAACATTTTTTGTAAATATACTTTTTAATCACTTTTTTAGTACTTTACAAGTTATATACATCACATCACATCGTTACAATATATTTTTGGGAAAATGACCTATTTCATCTCTCACATTTCATAAAAATATTCTTTTCGTCCCTCACTTTTAAAATGAAGTAATTTCATCCCTGACATTTAAAAATTAAAGCTATTACATCCCTGAACCTAATTTTCAATTTGAATCAAACCATCCAATAACCCAATAATAAATTTTGGATATAGAGTTGATAGGTCACTCGATCAATTTCATCATATTCACATGACATTTATCAAACCAAAAAAAAAAACATTATAACATAAAGGCCATTATTTGTCTTGGAATAGTCGGGTTTTTCTTTTGGGTAAATCTTTTCATGCATCGTTAGTATATTCGCTTGCGAGTCTAGATGTGTATAACAAATATAAAATTTGGTGTTTAAATTTAAATTGAAATGATATGGTAGGTACATAAAACATCAATGTATACAATGACAATGTAGGAATTCAAGTTGAGTTATATTCAAGTTAAGTTAACCAAGTGATCTACCAATTATACCTCCAAAATTTGTAATCAGGTTGATAGGTGGTTTGATTCAGATTGAAAATTGGGTTCAAGGATGTAATAGTTTTAATTTTGAAATGTCAGGGATGAAATTGCTTCATTTTAAAAGTAAGGGATGAAAAGAATATTTTTGTGAAATGTGAGGGATGAAATAGGTCATTTTCCCTATATTTTTCTACAAAAATTTCAGAAGATAGCAATCAAAATGGAAAATCTTTCACTTTGTATCTTTATGAAAAGGGGAAGTTCATATGCCCTATTTCGTATTACAAATAACAAGTTCTGGTTCTTGGGCATAATTACAAGAATCAGTCTGGCTTTTGGAATACACCACGTTTACAGGGTAACATGTTTCTCTTAATTTAAGGTCATTAACTGCATGGAAACAAGCTCCTTAGCTAAAATTTGGCGTATACTAAAAAAGGGTAACAAGAGATTCAATGCTGAATCTGGATATATATAATACATGAGCATTTTGGATTTGGATTAGATTTTAAAGTGAAAAAGTACATTATTGACATTCTCGCCTACGTTGGCAACTATGGAACTTTCCTCAAAAGAATTTGTGAGAGCCTGGGAGCATCATGTGGTTCGTTGAGCCGAAACCTGAGCTCGTTTGTCAATTGAGTTTTTTCGATATTTATTTAAAATTTTACTGTAATTTATCGTAGAAGTTGCAGAAAATTTTTTTGAAGTGTATAAACTTTTAGATATTTTGAAATATATAATTTAAAAATTTTGATAAGTTTTGTGAGATTAATATAATTAAAATTGTTAAAAAATTTGTAGCAGACAAATTTAGAAAAAAAATTTGTTTGCCAAACAGGACTTTGGTTTGGACAAGAAATTATTTAAAATAATTACTATAATATTTGTTTTTGATATGATGCAGATGAGATAAAAAGATAATTAAAAAAATGAAAAGATGTATTCAAAATTATGTTTGTGACGCTACTATAAATAATTTTTTTTTTTTTGTAATCTCATGATTATCCAAACACACGTGTTAATCACATGAGACCTAAAAAAAAAGTGCGACACGGCGGCGCCACTACGCTCTCGCCAAGACACCTGCCACAAAAACCACCTAAGAAAAAGTACTCTTTTTAAAGTTTTGTGCTTAAAGTATTTTTTTTAATATATAAGCAAGTGTTAAATTAATTAAATAATATAATAGATGAGGGATAATGGTAGAATCGTATGTTATTCTCTCTCTTTTCTAGTGTCATTTTTTAATTGCTGGTTGACTTAGACTCTGTTTGGTAATCCAATTCGACATTTAAATTTAACGGATTCAGATCTTAACATATTCAGACCATATAATAACGAAAAATTGAACATATGAATTAATTAAGTAGCACTGAATTTCCTAAACAAAACATGTTTCCAAAATTAAGTGATAAACTATTCACTTTATCACTGAATGTGATATGCACTCAAATGTATTAGATTTATTACTTAACAATTTAATAAACTTAGAATTCAAACTTCAATTTTATCAGACACACCGTTCATAAATATAAAATAATAAATCTCAAGAAATATTAATATAATTTTTAAAACTTAAAAGGGAGGCTAGTGAAATAATTAAAAAAGTCATTCCCTTTTAAAATGTCATGTTTTTATTTTGAGATGTTGTAAAATATTTATCATTTTATCAAACAAAATTACTTTTAATATCTTTTTTGAATGTTGAGTAGTAGTAAAATAAAAACCATGGTCCATGGCCCAGAACCCACGAGCCGCCAACAGCATTATTAAACTTACAAAAAGCTCAAAACCATCAAACCGCCGCCACCCCCCACACGACTCTCTCACAGACTCCACACACAGGACACACAGTAGTCACTCACACACACTATATAAATATTCCATAGTCAGAGCTTAATTACGCACCAAAAAAAGAAAAAAAGTTTTGTAATTGTCACAAGCTTCTATTAATTAAGCATCCAGGAGCAAAAGAAGAAGAAGAAGAAGAAAATCTGTGGTTGATGGCTTCTGAAGTGGCGGAGAAAGAACGCAAGATTCTGGTTGCAGTGGATGAAGGGGAGGAGAGCTCCTATGCTTTGTCATGGTGTCTCTCCAACATTGTCAATGAAAATTCCAAAGATACCCTTGTCCTCGTCTATGCCAGGCCACCTAGAGCTGTTTACTCTACCCTTGATGGATCAGGTGAGGAAGACCACCTCCCAGGTGACTTCTTTTTTTTTTTTTTCCTTTTTTTGTGGTTGAGCTAATTATTTATATGGGCATTTTTTAAAATGTCATAGTCTAAATTTTCTTACTATTTTGGTTGTTTTTGCAGGGTATTTGTTCTCTTCTGATATATTAGCCTCAATGGAGAAGTATAGCCATGAAGTTGCAGAATGCGTTCTTGAGAAAGCCCACCGAATATGCAAGGATTTTAATGCCGTAAGCCATTCTTTTTTTTTTTTTCCTCTTCCTAAAGAAATCCATTTCAAATTATACAATCAAAATCCATTTTTTTTGGGGCACAATTCGATATTATAAAAAAAAAAAAGGGTTTTTTCTAGACAAATTATTAATAAATGTAGCATTTTCCCTTCTATACTAGATAACCGCTAATGAGGAAGGGGGTGGATTTTTAAATTTTGGGTTTTGTAGGGGTATGAAAATAATAATATAATATTTACGATCTAGGAGTAATGATGTTTGGGTGTGGATGTGGTGCACAGATTAAGGTGGAGACTAAGGTGGGGCATGGAGATCCAAGGGACATCATTTGTCAACTGGCAGAGAAATTAAACGTGGACTTGGTAGTCATGGGAAGTCACGGCTATGGGCTCATCAAGAGGTGGAATCCCCCTTCTTTCCTTTTTTTTGATCTTTTAAATAAATCCCTGTAATTAATTATATTAGTTGATGATTATTATTGCAATCTCTTTTCATTATTGTTGTAATGGTTGGTTGATTTTGATTTTTTTTTTTTGTTTTTGTCTTTTGGAATTGGGGCAGGGCATTTCTTGGAAGTGTGAGCCATCACTGTGCACAGAACCTCAAGTGTCCAGTTCTGATAGTGAAAAAGCCCAAATCCCATGATGGAAACTAGTTGATAAATCTCCTTTCTGTCCTTTTGGTGGATCATTTACTCCTTGTATAGCAAGTTTTCTTTTCTTTTCTTTTTTTTTGCAAAAATAACTTCTATGTTGTTTTTCCTGTTTAACTTACGGTACTTTTTTTTTTTTTTTGAAACGTTAGGATGCTTTCATTGATTTTCTAAAGAGAGCTTTACAATTCGAGCGATAATCTCATCCAAAAAAAATTGCCTAAAGCATATGAACTAACATTTGGACCAATATTGTTGTTATCATTCGAAACAATATGTTTGTTTGGATACCATTATTATTTCAAATAATATTTCGCTTGCACCATAAACACATTTTTCAACTCACTTTTGTATATTCTTAATTAACTTTTTATCTTACATACATCACATCATAAAAAGTGCTACAACCATTCTTTGTTCAATCTGATTTTGTTTGAACATATTTCCTCCTGCTCCAGCCATTCTTTGCGTACTTTCTGAATAACTCTGCATGGTTGATGGTTGGTCCGGTTCTCAAATTCCTTCTTGTTTCTTTGCTTCCATATCTGCCACAGAATATTGGCAGTGAGGTCAATGGGCTTTTACCATTTAGTCTTTTCCTAGCACCGGTGATTCTGCTCCACCATCTTTTGAAATTGCCTTATTGATCTTTGGCTCCATCCCATATTATTGGGATTACTTTCCAAATCTCTCTTGCTAGAAGACATTGCAGCAGTGTGTGTTCTACTGTTTCTGGTTCCTCTCTCCTTTACACACTGGATCCCCAATTGATGTTATCACGTGAACTATAGCATGTCTGTATATAGGTACCTTTTCTAGTTAAATCTACTTCTATGCAAAAAAACAAAAAGATTGTCATTTTTGTCAAAAATTTTTACACTTTTCCGTGTGCATATTTCGCAATCACTTTTATACCTAATGTACATTAAATCATTACACATTTTTCTACAAAAATTTTAGAAGATAACAATCAAAACATGTCTAGTCTCTCTTAAAAGTGTGCTCATGATAAGTATCCTTTAGTCAAATTCTACTTTGTAATGTCACCCAAACCACATATTATGTACTGTCTCTCTAATATGGCACTTGTTAAGATGTATTTAAAGTGTTATATTTTTTAAAATATAAAATTAATTAGAAAAAGTAAATAAATATAAGAGGGGGTAGACAATTTTGAATAGAAAAAGTAAATAAATATAAGAAAAATAATTGTTAGTATGTGCATATACACACACATACATATATATATATATATATATGATAAATTTGATGAATGCTAGTGTATTAACTAGGGACTTAGGACACCCGTCAGAAAAATCCTATTACCTAATATCATTCATTAAATATAAGCTCAAGTCCAATTCAACATAGGAACATTTGAGCTTTTGTTCTTTTTCTGCTGATAAGATTTACAAAGATCCCACAATGGTGGGCGTAATACAATCAATGAACTAAACATTCACGCATGATTGTTGGACGTATTTGCCGTTAATATGTTGTCTTATCTTCTATATTTTAAGAGAGCGGACATCGCATGTCTCCTTAAAACTGTTAAAGTGCTCCTAAAATTGACATAACAGATGATCTGAAGCTGTTGCTATTTTTGTAAACTGGAGTTTTGACCCAAAAACAAAGAAAACAAAACTACCAAGAACTAAAAAAGTATGAACACAAGATTGCATACAATTACTAATAGCCGGATAAGGTTGAGAATAAAAAGGAGTACAAGGAAAATGAAAATTGGTAGTTTTTTGGTCAGTAACTTGTTTTCCTTGTTAAGTTGGATACGGCAGATTCTCCGTTCCATAGTTGCTGAGAACAAGGATTCTATCACAAGATATTTCCATGAATATCTCTTCACAAAATAAAGAAGTTTTAATCGGAGAATAATCAGATTACGTAAATGATGAGCATGTCCAAAATCCGTCAATCTCTATCCTAATCATATCCCAAGAACGTTAATCAAACGTTAATTTCCCGTATGACTTTGTATTGCATTAGCCTTAAATCTCTCCCTGCTGATTGCTCTCCAAGAATCTTATTAACAGAAGATTTTTTTTTTTTTTTTTTTTGTGCATGAGTTATCGCAACTGGTTTGTTCTACTGTAGTGTTATTCTCTCCTTTTAGCTCTTTGTTTCTTCTCAAGTTTTTGTTTAACTCTTTCTTTCTTCTCTCAAATTTCGTAGCTTGGTAAGTGGGATATTCAGCATCCAAAGTTCTCGATTTCTCTACATTCATCAAAACACCGTTTATAAAACAGGGTTTAACACAGGTTTAAAGTTTTATTTCTTCTTTGGGTTTTGGCAAGCGATATCCTGTTAAAAAAATTGATTCCAATTGGATCCCAGAAAAGAATTAGTACTTATTTTGGAGTTTCATCTTGATTATAGTGGTTCTTGTGCTTCCCTTGCCTTCTGAAAATAAATGACCGGATCCATAGCAACCTCTAGCATGTTGGATTTGGGCATAAGTTTGGTGGTTTTTTAGTGCTTTTCAGTATTCGCATTTGGTTGGACATGTATATAATGGTACATGCAAACAAGACTCCTACGTGAATTGTCAAAATAGCAGTAAATTCAATGTTGATGTTATTGTGAATGGTTGCATAATTTGGATGTGTAAAATTATACGAATTCTGTAAGCATGAAACTGTTGTGTATTGTTATACAGAGCTAAAATTAATTCAGATTGTTGAAGGTATTAGTGGGAGTTCAGCAATAGCGGATTCTGGGGAATGTCAGGAAACAAAGACAATAAACTGCTTCAGCGATTATATTAACAAAATTTGTTCAATTCTGATGCATCATACATGATGAGCTAAAGGAAGTGTGTTATGGATGTTAGTCACAGCATGAGCCATTAACTCAGCTAATAACTCCATCCTGCAGAGCCATGGGCAGACATCCTACGTAGTGGTGAGGTTTATCACTTCATTTTCACAGAATGAGGCTACCTTTTAACAGGATGGGACGCTGTTGTTGCATATTTACTCGTCCTCTTTTCTTTCTAATCCTCCTGGTAATTTCTGCAGCATTTTCCTTTTTTGTTTTTTGGCTGATGCCTAAACAATTGTGTTTAGTTTGACTGAAAATCTCAATCCAGGGAATAGCATGTTACATGGTCATGGAGGTCTGTTTGAAGATCAATCAAGTTGAGCATATCATAGTTTTGCAAGCAGATGAAGCTCGCAACAAAACTATTAGAGATGTTGAAAACGCCACAAGCATGCTTCATCCGTTGAATTCTTCTGCCTTGAATCTAGCTACGGTGCTCAGTGCAAAACTAAATGGAACGGACTTAACATTTCCTATTATCCAAGCAAATGTAAGCAAGAATAAATTTTTTTTTTGTTTAAATTTGATACAATTTTCTTAGTTGTTTTTACAGGTTTCTTTCTTTTCATTCAATTCGCTTAGATTGCGCCGTCACTATTTCAAGCACTTACAACAATCCCGCGGGTAACAGAGGTGGAATTCATGGGGTTGGACAGATGGGAGTTCTCCTATTACCGCAATGATGAGCAAACATTTGCATTTTTCTCGAACTCTTCAGCTCCTTCAACATCATATACTCAGCCTGTGAACCGTGACACTGGAAAGCTGTTTGGTGAAGCAGTTGAGTCTAACTATACTATTGCATTTAACTCAACGAGATTTGTAGAAGGCCCACGAGGGATACTACCATATCCTTCACTAGAGACGGGGAAGAATCAGGATCTCCTTTTCAAAAGCAATGTTCCAATGGTTGGAATGGGGCTCATTTCAATAGGTTTTCCAGCAGATGAAGTTAAAAATCAGTTTTCTCATCTAGATTTTCATGGCAGTCACTTGCACCTAGCTTCGAATGATGGCCAAGTACTTTTTGAGAAAGAGCTTGCTGATACTCAAATTTTTGTGTACAACGGAACATATTCACTGAAGTTGAAGAAACAAAATGGTGCTTACGAAGATGTAGTCAGTAATGTTTCTTGCAAGTTGGAGGATGATGCTGATCTAGAGCATTTGGATGTGAAGATCAATGAAAAGAAGCACAAATTTTATTGCTCAACTGTTGACATTGCAGGAATTGATTCAGTAAGTCCTTAATAATGCTAAATCCGTGAAAAATACTGTAGGATTCTTTAGAAATTGACTAATTCTAACAACTAAGCATGAAGTTAGCACATACATTGCTCACAACACCATTGGGTATTTAAGCATCTTACCGTATTTATTGCATCCACTTTTTCTTGAATTGCAAAGTCACAGTCATATGATCGATGCATACGTGACTGATTAGATCATGGAAAGAACTATAGCTAAAAATGACAAAAGAAGTCGAAGCAACGCCATTGACTACAAGTGCTCATGCTAATTGCAGACTTCTAATTGCTCATACAAGTTTTAGTTCAACAATGAATAAATAGTGACTAATAAGAGCGTTTTGCTTCATGTTACAAAATAGGATGTCTACCCTTTTTAGGTTCATGCAATTTTACAGAATTTGAAATGTCTCCCTAATGCTTATTCTTGATGTTGTTTACCTTTATATATGAAATACAACTATCCTGCAGTATGCTTATCTGAATTAATCATGTGAGAATTTTTTTCATTTTACCAGAAACCAAATTCTGATGAGATCTAATAGGCAGTCCCCTGATTATCTAAAACCAATATTGTCCGAAAGAACTGGATGAATTACTCTGCTTAACAGAATGATATAATAGCCTTACACTCAGTATGTCTATCTTTTTTAGTAGTTTTATATCCATGATTGCAGACCATCATAGGGATTCGTCGTCCTTAACCGTCAGCCTATCATCCTGGCATACTTGATTGGAGCATAAACACTTTATACGACATTGGAAATGCCTTTTGCTTTTAACTACTAATAGTAACAAGTTGAACTAAATCAACTGGATAATCAAATGTGTCTTAATTTGTATTTTAGGTATATGTATTGGCTTTTCCGGAAGATGGAAACGAAGCTGCTGCCCATAAAAGCAGCATGCTAGCCATCATGCTTCTTGTTCTTACGCTTGTGGGATCAGTTGTCTCGCTTTGCCTCTTCATTTTTTTGATCCTGAAAGCTGCACGAAGAGAGATAGTTTTGTGCGATGCACTCGTAAAACAAAAAGAATCAACTCAACAAGCTGAGCGCAAAAGCATGAGCAAGACGAATGCCTTTGCTACATATAGTCATGATCTACGTGCTTCCTTGACAGCTATAACTTGCTTGATAGAGCTTTGTCGTGAAGATGTCGTCCCAAATTCTCAGTTGGCAGCCAACTTGTCACAACTAGATACATATGTACACGATCTATTAGGTAACCATTCTGTTTTTCAATTCATAATGGACTAATCAAGTTAGAAGTCTAGAGAAGTTGAAGTGAATATTGATAATATGTTGGGGCTGGATGAGTACTCATTCAATTTCTGGTTCACTTCACTCTAGCCTGCAAGATATTTGTTTCTCATAAATGTGGACATGCATTTTCTCAATTTCTTTCAACATGTATGCAGTCATAATTTCTCTTTGTCCTTTGGCAATTGTTGTAGGTCTACTAAATACAGTTCTTGATAAAAGTAAAACTGAAGCTGGTAAGACAGAACTTGTAGAAGAAGAGTTTAACCTGGAACAGGTCCTTGAAGACGTTGTTGATATGTACTATCCTGTTGGCGTTAAGAAAGGGATAGATGTCATATTTGACCAATGTGATTTCTCAATTATAAAGTTTCGCCATGTCAGGGGTGATAGAAGAAGGCTCAAAGAGATACTAGAGAATTTGCTAAGTAATGCTATAAAGTTTACGACAGAAGGCCATGTTGTTGTTCGCTGTATAGCAAGGAAAACAAGTAAAGAGAATGCTATAATTGCTTCTAACCGCAGAAGCACATTAAATTGTCTCTCAAGGTTGTGTTACAAGAACAGTGGAAGCCTACATTCGCTTGATGACATCCATACAGTTCATGAAAATCCTAATTGTATGGAATTCGTGTTCGAGGTGGATGACACGGGCTGTGGGATTCCAAAGGAGAGGCGAAAATCTGTGTTTGAAAACTATGTTCAGATTACAGTCGCTGCTGCTGGACAACAAGGATGGGGTCTAGGACTCGGCATCGTTCAGTCTTTGGTAAGAAATTGCATTGGCTGTCTTTACTTCATCATTTAGTTTAGTAGCTGTTTCATCAACTGAATCATCAAATTAGAAAAATAAAAATATTGTCATGGGATGATCCTTGTGCTGTCTTTATTCTTAGAAATTATTGAGTATAACACAGTGCTCATGGCTTAGGTACGTTTAATGGGGGGAGAAATCAGAATCGTTGACAAAGAAAATGGAGAAAAAGGAACCTGCTTTAGGTTCAGTGTCTTTTTGACAGTATGCAATCCGGTGTCCACTGTCATGGATGAAGATGGAAACCATATGCAAAATGGAGTTTCTTCAAGTGATCTTCTGCATTATTTTGAATTACATATTCGCTATCCCAATACAAGATTGGAGGGATCCCATGTCGTGCTCTTACTTGCAAGTAAAGAGCGCAGAAAGATTTCCAAGAGAGCAATTGAGAATATTGGCATAAAAGTAACAGTTGCAGAGACAGATAAAGATCTAAGACGTATTCTATATAAGATAAAGGAAAAGATGGACCATTTCCAGCTTAATCTGCATGAGAAATCCGAATCTAGTCCGCCTGACTACCTGTCCGCGTCCAGCAATTCTAATTCAGGATTGAATGAAGGGCATTCAGGTGCTACAGATGGACATGAAGCTCATCTCCCCCAAAGAAAAAGCTTCAACTCCAAAGCTGTCCAAAATTTTATACTGATCGTGATTGATGCGGCTATTGGACCTTCCTTGGAAGCAAGTGCAGCTTTGTCCAGCTTTAAGAGGGAAACACGAAATTTGCAGTGTAAGGTTGTTTACTGGGACAATTCAATTATTCCTAGAAGGAATTCAAGAGACGTGAAAGAGCAAAGGCCACTAATTCCTTGTGACTACATATTAAAGAAACCCTTGCATGGATCAGGTTTATATGGCGTGCTACGACTTCTTCCTGTATTTCATGGTGCATTTCCACCTGAGTCGTTGATCGTTAAAGCTGAAGCAGTTCAAGAAAATGAGGGCTCCTCTGAGACTACTGTACCTCCAAATAGATTGGTTAAATTCTCCAGCAATACTGAGCTTCAAAACGGCAAAATTTCAACAGACGAAAAACAAGAACTCCAGGAGATTGTAATACATGATCCAGCTGCTGACCAAAGCTCTCCAAACCCACTCAAGGGAAAATCTGTATTGGTAGTAGATGATCTCGAGGTATTACGTAGAGTAGCCAGCACGAGGATTTCCAAACTCGGTGCTCGAGTGGAAGTCTGTGAGAATGGGAAGGAGGCTTTCGACAAAGTCTGCAAGGTCCTGAATGATGAGAAGGAAATTAATCAGGAAACTCTCCCATATGATTTCATAATAATGGATTGTGAGGTACTCTCAAGATCCTACTGACTCTGATATTTTGACTTTTTTTTTTCTGTCACAAATTCGGTTTTTTTTCTTTTTTTGGTTTTCAGATAAGCTGTAACTCTCACATTTTTTCAGGAAAAAACTTTGAACATCATAAATATTTGGGTTAAAAACAAAAAAACCTTACGTGGTATACCTAATACACAAAAAAGCTCCCATGGTTTCAAAACATACAAAACACCACCTCATGTTTTGAACTAAATTGTAAACTAACAGAATCCGGTAAACTTAACGGAAAATTTAACGGAATCCAGTAAATTTAACAGCTGAGACCGTCATTTTCATTAATTTTAACGAATTCTATTAGTTTACAATTTAGTTCAAAATATGAGGCGTCATTTTGTATGTTTTGAAATCACATGGGGCTTTTTATGTATTAGGTATACCATATAGGGCTTTTTTGTTTTTAACCCTAAATATTTTCCATCCTCATAGTTCATTGAAGCTGTCTTTGAAAACTAAGTTATTCTTGTGATAGTGACCACAAATGTATAGTTCGTACTGCTATATGAAGCTTTTTGATGGTCATGCTTGGAACTTGTTTTTGTTGGTAGATGCCAGTAATGGATGGATATGAAGCAACAAGACTTATAAGGAAGGAAGAGAAAATTCACGGCATCCATATTCCCATATTTGCACTAACAGCCCATGCTATGCCTGAAGAACACAGAAAGATTGTTGACGCTGGAATGGATTTTCATCTGTGCAAGCCATTCGATGCAGACAAACTAATGGATGCCATTAGAGATATTGAGCGCAAATTCAAACATTGACTGTTGAATGGTTTATTTATTTATTTGTTTGGATTGTATTTTTTTGGACTTTTTGTAGAAAAATTACGATAATGATTTGATATACGTGAGGTAAAAAGGTGATTGAAAAATGTGCCCACGAAAAAATGTAGAAATTTTTCTTTGAAAATCTGCGATCCAAACACACCAAATTTTCTGGTCTTCCTCTCTATGTCTTCGCTTGAAAATAAAGTGGAAGTTCTTGGAGATACTACTCAGTTTTCCGGGACTTTGTTCATCTTTGATTTTGGGTGAAAAATGGAATGTTTGTGCTGGAAGCTGATATGAACTCTTTTACGCCTTTTACAGGGAAAGGAAATAGGAAGAAACCGTTTATACACTACTAGTAATTCCTCGCATTTCTACTTTCAAATCTTTTGCCAGTAAAGGAAATAGGAACAAACGCGTATATATATCCTGGCATTTCTACTCAAAAACTTCTAGTCCAAAGAAATTAGAGTAAGAAACTGGAACAAAGGTTTGTGCTCATGTTGATTTAGGTGGTTCAATATTGTCTTGTTTTCACTTCGCAAGGACCTGAAATTTTGAAGTAAAATTCCGGCATGAGTCTCCCAAGTGCAGGTTACATCCCAGCTATAGTTAGTGGAGCTGTTTCGTGTTGCTGACGGACCTAAATCTTCAACAGGGGACGTGCTTTTTTCTTTGTTTTGGTGGGACTTCCTGGTAATGCAACAAATTCTCAAAGGGTCAAAGCTGCCGCATAGCCAATGGTTGTTGAAGGGGATTTAGTTTTACAGCTTAGTTAACAAATTGACGGAATGGGGCTTTAATTCCAAAACATGCAAGATCATCCATGTCAGACTAATGCTGAAATCTTCGAAATAAATCAATCTCAACACCGCTAATGTTCCAAGTCCAGGCTGTTCATAAATCTAAAACTAAAACAGGCATGTTTCTCTTTTGGTTCTAATGGCTGAGCCAGATGAGAATAAAGAAGTATCGCAACACCAAGTTCATGCAGAGCCTCCAATATCTTTTTTCCCTAAACAGCAATTCTAGAGCTAAAAGCCAAAAAAAAAAAAGGAAAAATGTCGAGAGCTCAATTGCCAACAAAGCTCTTCTTCGCAGCAGCATGTTGGGCCAACCACAGCACTCGCACGTACTTTCCTACAGCTCGTCCTGCAAAAGGGTGGAAGTAAGAGAGTTAAAACAATTGAAATTTCTGATAACAAATCATCATAGTTAACTCAGCACTGAAGGATCAGACAAGCCCTTACTTTAACATTTTCCTCAGCTGCGGCAGTAACATCTTCCTTTGTTTCTGATTTGGTGTCTGCATCATCACTATCTGCTTCATCAGCAGCATCATCATCATCGCCTTCCTCAGCCTAAAAGAACAAGTTTTTCCCATTAAGAAAGTGCACGTAATAAGAACATATCACAGTTAAAATCTGGAGCAAAAAGAGTCTCTTTTGAGAACAACATTTTAGTCAGGAACTTACATCAGAATCGACTGGGTCATCCTTTGCTTCCTGAAACAAAATCAGACAGGAGTTCGAGATATAAGTTGTCTCTTCATAATCAAATGATCACTGTTCAAATAATGCAGTATAAAGGAAGTCCAAAGTCCAAACTATACAGAAATGGAATTCAAATGTACTCAAGACATCATGCAACAGAGGAAAATTAATGAAAAGTACCTCCTCCTCTCTCTTCTTTTCTGCCTCATCAAAAGCAGCTTTTTCAGCCTACAACATGAACATTTTCATGTGTCAACAAGCCGACGAAAGTAATTTAAACCTTTTTATTTTTTTATTTTTTGTGCATCGTTTGGGGAAAAAAAATTCCACATACATCCTTATGCTTGCCCCATGTCTCTTCAGCCAACTTCTTAGCATATTCAGGATCATCAGATACCAATACATTGTCAAATAGAGTTCCAGATTTCACCTGAAGAGGACATATATTTCCATCCATCAATCAGTTGAATCCAATGAGAAGAAACAATATCTCCAACACTTGAGAAGCAATCTCACCTGCCACAGTTCAATGCCTACATACTTCAAGTTCGGGTAAACATATAGATCTGCATCATCCTTAAATTCTGCACGCATAAGCAACATTCAATCCGAGTCAACTTACACATCCATGGTTTAACAAAGTACATGGTCATTCCAAAAAGAGGGCAAACCTGGGTTATCAATCAAAGGTGCCTTCCATTTTCCCTTATAGTTAGGATTCTTGATTTTCTGATACAGAAACAATATAGTGAGAAACACAACTAGTCAATGAATCATTGCAATCAAACCCGAATTCAGATCCAACACACCTTGGCCTTCCACGGACCCTTGTATTCTGGATTGGGAATGGTTGGGGCCGTCCACTCACCATCTTCTTCATCATCCCAGTCCTCAGGCTACAATTTGTAAACAACTCATCAGCAACATCATCACTACTCCAAACAGAGTATAGGTGCATGTTGGCAATACAGGAAACAGGATTCTAATGAAAAATACCTTCTTGGCATCAGGATCGGGAATCTCCTTAGGGATGTCATCATAACCCTGTATGAACAGAAAAAAGTGCTTCTTATCATCATTTTCTGGCTAGAATAACCCAAAAAAAAATGGCAAACAGAAGAAAGAATTTGTTCACCTCTGGTTTCTTATCTTCAGGATCAGGAATGTATTCCTTGTCATCCCAATCTTCAGGCTGTCACAAAGGCCTAGTTAATACCATAACCACAGCAAAATATCAATTGATGTTAATCAGAAAGGAAATGAAAATGCAATTACTTTCTTGGCCTCTGGATCCTTAATTTTCTTCAGTGGAAGAAGGTCCCAGTCAGAATACAAGCTACCAGTCTGCTTCTCAACATTGTCAATTAGGATGCTGTAAGTGGCATCTGGGCGTAGGATGAAGGTATAGACATGAGTGAGTTGGTCAGTTTCACATGGGACGTCCTTCTTGATTAAGTGGTTTGTTTCGTTGTAGTTGAGAATGGCATGAACTTTTTTGGTTGTGTACCCACAGATATCTGGTCCAAACATGATACTGAAGATAAAAGTTTTATAGAATCAACCACTGTTGAAGGAATTAAAGAATATACAATGAAAATAACAATGATTTCTAAGGCATGACCTGTATGGGCTGTCACCACCAAATTTCTTTTGATCAACATCACCACTGAGTAGTTTCATGTAGCCACCACCACAGTCAAGCTTCTGTTCATGCTTCACGGAGAATTGGAACACTAAGGTTTTATCCTTGTTGCTGAACTCAGGGAACTCAGCTGAAATGGCATAGAACCTGTAGTCTTCACTGGTCTGAATACCTGCATTGGGACATCAAAGCTAAGATCCAATGTATCCTTAACTTCCAAGTTCACTTCCAAAAGTGCACCAAGAATACAGGGCAAAAAAGGTTACCTTTATCATTGGGGTCTCCATGCCATTTACCAGCAGTATAATTCCACTCTCCAGCAGTATTATCTTCCTTTTTCCAATCAGACTTTACCCACCGTTTCTCCCATCCATCTAAAAGTGTTTATCAGCACAAAGCATTTTAGTATGACAATCAAATAGAAATTGCTTGTACATTCATTTTAGTACAAAAATCAAATAGAAACTGATTTTACATTTTAACAGACTTCCCTTTGGACAGAAAATGATATCTAAGAAAGCTATCTACCAACATTCCTCCTTCAGTCTAGCACCAGTGGGGTGTCCAAATCACAATAACAAGCTGACATGATTCATGATTGTACATTATTCTACAGAAACATAGTCGTCCAATTGAAACAATGTGCAATTGATAACACTAATCATCAGCAATACGAAAACATTGTTCAAAGCCACCTAGGACCGACACAATAACATTGTTAAACCGTTAACATATTCAATTCTTTCCAAACATCTCAACTGGAAAGCTGTATAAACAGATCATATTAACATCACCATCATCCTCCTGGAATCGCACAAAATCACACCTCTAACTTATCTAGTAACCAAGCAACATCCGGGAAGCAAGCGTACTGCCCAGAAAACAGCCCTCACTTACAAAAAAAAAGATCAATTACATCCGACAAACCATTACATCGAATCATCAAAAAGAAATCCAAGTCTCAACTTCATATCGACGGAATCAACAGATCTAGGCAACAGACCAGAATTCCATTCACATTTCAAATCATCCAATCAGAAAACTGGAATCAATACATCAACCGCTAATCCAAATCCGATCTTCCACAAATTTCGACAAGTAAAGCTAAGAAAAATTGGAAATAACTGAAAACCAAACTCAATTACTACTTCAACATTCAGAAAAAGAACAAGTAACAGACAGAGGGAGAGATCGGGAGGTGAAGATACCATCGAAACGCTCTTCGAAGAAGACCTTAGCGGAGGCGCAGGCGAAGAGGAGGCCGAGAGCAAGGCATAGAGAGAGAAAGCTAGGGTTTATTCTCCGCTGCTGCGACGCCATGGCTGATCGAGAAAGAAGAATTTCAGAGTGAGGACTGAGGCACTGCAAAAATGAGAGAGAGAAAGAGAGTCCTATTTATAATTTGATTTTGATGGGGTTTCCCATTGGGTTTTACGCTGAAGGAAGATTTTGGGCGGAATCTGACGTGGTTCCATTTGATTACGTGGTCCAATTATTATAAGCCACGTATGATCAGAGTGTCACTTCTGCGACGTGGCTTTTTGTTATTGGGAACCACCACGACTTTGAACGCCCAGGCCTGCTTCGGCAGATGCAGGCACTGGATTCATCTGTGTAATGACGGATTAGCCCTTCTCCTGGGGTTTTAGGAGATTTTCCACGTCAGACTTAAATCCTAACTTGCTTTTTTTTTTTTAATTATTTAGATAAAGACAATGAAAAAAAATTTAAATGGGGTTACTTTTAATTTTTCAGAAGGTTTGACACGGGATAGAATGGAACCAGCAAACTTTTTATTCTAGACGAAGAAAAAAAACAAAGAAGTGGGGTTAAAATGTGGAATATCAAATTTGACTTGTTTATTTATCGAAACAAGATTGAACGAGCTTTTTCGAGTTTGAAATTTATCGAACATATAATGCTATGCAAATTTAAGTTGATTAATTGGTGAATCAAGTTTGAACAACCTCGTATCAATTTGAATTTGATTCGAGTATTGAGTGAGTTAAATTCGATTTGATTCGATTCGATTTGTTGAATAAAATTTTTCTTGTAGAAGCTAATTCATTATATGAGGAAAATAATTTGTAACGAATCCGAGTCATTGAAGATAAATATTGTGCATCAAATTGGTTTATCTTTACGGGTTAGATTTGGATTTTCTGGTTCAAAGTGTAGATTTCTTTAGATTACTTTAAATTAAAATGCAATCCAAGTATTTCTCAAATTAGAATCAACCACACTTTTTTGATTTAATTGATGACTGATTTGGACGAAGATTTTTGAAAATGCAATTTTTTGTTTACTTATTCGCTAAATGGTTTCTCGATCTAGATTTCATGTGTTTCTAATGATTCATGGACCTCATTCCATAGACATGAGGAATGCTTAACACCAGCGTGAACTAAAGTTTCCAAAATTAATATTTTACCTAAAGTGTAATTTTTGACTTTTAGATCTACCACTAATAACTTAATGCAATTACTTGACAGTTGTTGAATGAATTTTAAAGGGTTTTTTCAATAGACATTCGTTAACCACACTTAAAATTCACGTAACCTACTCCATATATACACATACTAATAATTATTGAGTAAATCTTATATACACTGACAGTGTATACACTATCACCGTTTGATTCATGACATGTGTGCAATAGTTAAATTTCAAATTCAAATTTGGCATATTTATCATTCATCCAACGCTACATTGTCAGTTTAGGAAAGATTAATCCATAATTATTACCTTTTATTGCAGGGAAAATACCGGTTTTCATCCCCAAACTTTGGGCACAAGACACATTTCGTCCCTCATCTTTTGGGCATGACACATTTGGTGTCTGAATTAACAATTTTTTATCAAATGTCATCCTCAAACGGCAATTTAACCAACATTTAACGGACCGTTAAGTAAATGTGGCTAACCGAAGCAAAATCAGATGGAAAATGACGTTGTGTTCATTTCCTCTGCAAATTTCCAAGACTAAGCTCCTACTGCAAATTTCTCCGAGAGTAAACCCCCTCCTCCAATTATAAATATATAATTATAATTATATAATACATATAAATATTACTTATACTAATATTTTATATAATTATAATGTATATTAGATATTAAATTTAATCATTATATAACCTTATATTCATAATAATAAATATAATTATAATTATATAATTTATTGATATTATATACTCATATATATTATAAGGGATAATTTCATAAACCTCCCCTAAATTAGCTTATGGAAAAATGGGAAAATGGATAATTTATGGAGAAAAGCCATAAAGAGCTGGTGTTTTATTGGAGAACTGGTTTATTTTTATTTTATCTGATAAATAAATTTGTTTATGAAAAAATGGGTACTCTGTTCTTATAATAGAGGAAAGCCATAAAGAGCTGAAGTTTTATTGGAAAATGAGTTTATTTTTATTTTATTCGATAAATAAATTTATTTATGAAAAAATGGGTACTCTGTTCTTATAATGGAGGAAAGCCCTAAAGAGCTAGTCTTTTATGGGAAAGCGATACTTTACAGAAAGTGACCGCGATTTGGTTTATGAAATTATCCAAAAAAACAATTTAGAATGAATTTGTTTATTTAATTAAATAATTATTATATATATTTACATAATGCATTATATAATTATACTAATATATTTTATGAGTATAAAGTATATTATATATTAATTATAATTTTTAGTATATTTATCATAATAAATATAAATATAATTATATAATATATTATTACTATATACACATATATATTAAAATATATGCACATATAATATACATTTATAAATATATATATAAATATATTATTAGGGTATATACCCTAATAACTATAATATATTTAGGGTAATAACTATAATAACTATAATAACCCTAATAACTCTAATATATTTAGGGTAATAACTATAATATATTTTTATATATATATTTATAAATATATATTGTATGTGCATATATTTATAATATATATGTGTGTATAGTAATAATATATTATATAATTATAATTATATTTATTATTATAAATATGCTAATATATACTAAAAAGGGTTAAAAACAAAAAAGCCCCCTGTGATAAACCTAATACACAGAAAAGCCCCCCATGGTTTCAAAATATACAACACGACCCCTCATGCTTTGAACTAAATTGTAAAGGTGACGGAATCCGTTAAACTTAACGGAAATGACATATTGGAACCTAAAAAAAATTTTTTATACCTAATTTTTATCAAATATACCTATTCTACCCCTTAACTCTCAATTCTCTCTACTTAGAAAATAAAATAAATGATTTTTTGAGCTGTTTTTTTGTTGAATTATATCAGGGTATTTTGGTCATTTTGACCATTTCCGTTAAGTTTAACGGATTCCGTCACCTTTACAATTTAGTTCAAAGCATGAGGGGTCGTGTTGTATATTTTGAAACCATGGGGGGCTTTTCTGTGTATTAGGTTTATCACAGGGGGTTTTTTTGTTTTTTACCCTACTAAAAATTATAATTAATATATAATATACTTTATAATCATATAATATATTAGTATAATTAATATTTATATATATAATATAGTTATAATTATATATTTTATAATAATATTAGTATAATTATATAATGCATTATATAAATATATATATAATAATTATTTAATTAAATAAACAAATTCATTCTAATTTTTTTTTGGATAATTTCATAAACCAAATCGCGGTCACTTTCTATAAAGCATCACTTTTCCATAAAAGACTAGCTCTTTAGGGTTTTCCTCCATTATAAGAACAGAGTACCCATTTTTTCATAAATAAATTTATTTATTGAATAAAATAAAAATAAACTCGTTTTCGAATAAAACTTCAGCTCTTTATGGCTTTCTTCTATTATAAGAACAGAGTACCCATTTTTTCATAAACAAATTTATTTATCGGATAAAATAAAAATAAACCAGTTCTCCAATAAAACACCAGCTCTTTACGACTTTTCTCCATAAATTATCCATTTTCCCATTTTTCCATAAGCTAATTTAGGGGAGGTTTCTGAAATTATCCCTTATAATATATATGTGTATATAATATTAATAAATTAGATAATTATAATTATATTTATTATTATGAATATAAAATTATATAATGATTAGATTTAATATCTAATATACATTATAATTATATAAAATATTAGTATAAGTAATATTTATATGTATTATATAATTATAATTATATATTTATAATTGGAAGAGGGGGTTTACTCTCAGAGAAATTTGCAGTAGGAGCTTAGTCTTGGAAATTTGCAGAGGAAGTTGTTGAAGTGAAAGAAAAAGGGAAAGTGAAGACAACGTCATTTTTTCACCTGATTTTGCTTCAAATAGCCACATTTACTTAACGGTCCGTTAAAGGTTGGCTAAATTGCCGTTTGAGGATGACATTTGGTCAAAAATTGTTAATTCAGACACCAAATGTGTCAAGCCCGAAAGATGAGGGACGAAATGTGTCTTGTGCCCAAAGTTTGGGGATGAAAACCGGTATTTTCCCTTTTATTGCATTTATCACTTTTTCTATTTAATCTTACCTAGTCTCCCTTTTATTTATTTACTTTTCTTAATCAATCTTATATTTTCAAAAATATGATACTTGAAATATATCTTAACGAGACAGATTCAATTTTAAAAAAAGAACAATTATGGTCCATCAGTGTACCACTAATATCCGATTAAGAGACAAAGGAATACAAAATTAAGTATGGTACCCTAAGAGCTTAAAGAAACAAGTACAAAAGTTCAAAATTTATAATAAAATTAGACCTTGTTTGGATTGTTAATTTTCGTAAAAAAAAATTCTCTTTAACACATTTTCAATCACTTTTTTTACCTCACATACATTACATCGTTACAGTATATTTTTTCATTTCTCCAAGATAATTACTCCAATTAGTAGTTTTCTTGCAAATTAATAATTTTTGTCTTAAGATAAGATCATTGCTCTCTTGCAAGTATCAATCTTATTAGTTATAGGATATAAAAACATTCATGTTTCTTTTTCTAATACTGATTTAGCTTTAAAACGAATATTTTTATACACCATTAGACGTAGGGATTGGCTGTTAATGCAAATCCGCAAAAGGGTACTGACTCTGTTTTGAAAGCGTGAACTTATTGTTTGGTTTTCTTGATCTAGTCTCGTCAGATTTCCACGTCTCCTAATTCCTAAACCAAAATGACAATTCGAATTCAAGCACATGCTTCACACCATTTTAGATTACTTTGGTACTTTTGAGAAGATTGATACTCACTCCACCCTATTTTATTGAAAATGTTATACTTTTTATTTTTACTTTTGATTTATCTTTTCAATGTTATATTTCATATGAAATTCAAATTTAAAATTTGAATTTTCGAGAATAATTGTAAAACCAAATTCATTAACATCACTATCGATCCACTATTTTTAAAAAAAGTTACAATTTCAATATACGACAAACATTTTGGGACGGAGGGAGTATAATTCAAGGGGACCCTAAACCAAAAAGAAAATGAGCATTGCAAGATTGACGATTTTATATTCTCTCAAAGGTGGAAGTGAAAGTGATTGGTGAACTTTAGAAGATTCTGATACCATTGACTCTTAATTGAACCAAATGATAGGATAGATCCAATAGAAAGCAACTTATATCAAAATTACCAGTCAGACAACGTTGCAAGTCAAGGCTCTCCTCATGGGATGTTAGCCATTATGGGCCTTCGACACAAACCACAATAATCTTCTGACTTCTATATCTATGGCTCAAAAAATTCAAACTACAGGAATTTGACTCGAGTTTGGTTCTATAGCATCTCATATGAATTCGACTCAATAGATTAACAAACCAATCTTGAACACAAATTCAAACTCGTTAAAATAAATTTGAACATTTAGATGTTTGACTTGACTAGATTTGTGTACACCCTTGCTCTTTAGATCATTGCACACTTATATATATATATATATAAGATCATTTCATTCAAACAAATCTGCACTAATGGTAGAAAATATATCAAACAAACATGACACAGATATATATAGATTTGAAATCAATAAATATAACAGATCTAAGAAAATAATACAAATAAAGATAATATCGATGCTCCTATATATCTTTCATCCGACTTTTTCTATGATGAAATGTTTTTCAAATTTATGGTACTTTTTAGATCTGTCATTAATTTCTCAAATCTTATGTATTTGTTAAATTGCAGATCTATAATTTTAGTGCATGTTTATCTGCCATCAGGGCAGCAATGTATCTCAATTGTGCTGGACGATTTCCAGTAATCCTTTAATGAAATATGTTTTATTATCAAAAAAAAAATATATATATATATATATATCTTTCTTCCGGATGAATCACTGTAGCTCAATACATCAATGCATGTCCACTGACAATCAGATCTGATTAAAACTGGTCCAAGTCCAAAAAGAAATTTAGATCTGACGATAATGAAGAAATTGCAGATATGAGAAACTAGATTCTAAATTTACAAAATCTCAAATTTCACAAAGATAAAAATCTTAAAAACTCTCACAAGGAAAAACTCAGAAGAGAATAAAACTCTCGTCGGAACAATCTAGGAGAGAAGAAACTCTCACTAGAAGACATTAGGAGAGAAGAATCTTTCTTTAGAAAATCCTAGGCAATAGTTTTTCGATCATTGCCCTCTTCTAAAAAGGACATTTCCATAGCAAATTAAACTACATCTCCAAAAGAAGAAAAAAGGGTTTATGGTCCTTTCAAAACAAACAAATGAAATAGAACAAATTATATATCATTCTAAGTGCCTTCTATATACGTGTTGTTTTGTGCTAATTAAGGTTTTTTTCCCCCACGGCATGGTAAAAGTCTATGTAACATGTATTTTTACCCTGCTTTTTTTTAGTAATATGTATGGTGGGACAATAATACTACAAGTTAGTGTAAGTCTGTAAATCTGTTTTCAATGGATGCTTGAATTGAAAGGCAAGAAAAGGCAGCAATGTAGTGGACAAGCCCTACTGCATATATATTGATGATTAGAATGATGGTGACTTTGGCACCTTTTTCCTATTTATGGTGATTATTGGTGAGCTGCAGAGATTGCCAACTTTGGTCAATGACCAGATCCATAAGATAAGTAGATGAAATGGTGGAGGCACATAAATTAGTAGGAAAAGACCTGAGGAATGGGTCATGTGCTTCTGAGTTGGATCCGTTAGGGCGTTTATTAGGAGCCTTGGCTTTTGTTGGATAATACTTAAACTTGAAGAATGGCAACAAAAATTAATTTATTATTCTGATTGTAATTTAGTCACTCAACTATTTAAGAGTTTCAAATAGACCACAACACTTTTAATTGTGTAAAAGTATTACTAACCATTCCATCCATTTTCGTTGTTGAAGTTTTTTTTTTTTTGCCTTCCTTTTTTTATGTTTAAAATTTCCTCAAGGTTAGGAGCATTTATGTCCATCCGGAAATATTTAACAAAACTATACACAAAAAAAAAAAAAAAGCCCACGAAATGGAGATCACGATTGAAATCCTCATTTCTTAAATTTCATCCCGCTCCTACTGAAAAAAATAAATAAATAACGCAATCTTGTGGTGATTTTTCTTTTGCTGCTTTTTATTCCCATACTTCTCACTCTCTCTTTTCATTTTATTCCCAAAGGTGGATCTGAAACTATAATACATTGATGCCATGAATGTAGACAAATAGTAATACAAGTCAACTTACAACATAAATTATCAAATGATGTTGCTCTTGTCAACATTGCTAAGTGATTTAATCTTTTCTTGAAATATTCGTTGATCAACAAGTTTCTCTTGTGATGTCAAAACTGATGCACTTTGATTTGATGGCCTGGTTTTGTAACAGCTTCAATCTCAAAGATATTTGAACAGCAATCCCCCGTGGCTTGCGAAGAAAGGAGCGAAAACTAATGATTCTACGGCCATGAGCTTGATCAAGATATTCAACGATGGACCAGAAGTGTCCTTGAGGGGATCTCCAACTGTGTCACCAATTACAGCAGCTTTGTGAGCATCTGATCCCTTAGGCCCCAGCGTTCGAGCATGTTCTGAAGCACCAGCCTGCAGCAAGCAAGCAACCCGATTGGGGCAGAAAAATCAGTATCCATCACAATAGGTAATGATAAAACGACACCTTGAAGGGTTGATCGAGGCAGATTATCTTACCTCTATGTACTTCTTGGCATTGTCCCATGCCCCTCCTGTGTTAGAAGCGGAGATGGCTACCTAAGAAAGGATAATAACACCAAGTATACATGATCATTTATACATCACGCATAAATAGTACTGTTTCACAATGCAACTTTCAAAGACAGATATGGCTGGCTATTCAGGTAAGCGGTTCAGAATAACAAGTATACCTGAACACCAGAAACAAGGGAGCCAGCAAGCAGACCAGCCAGAGTTTCGACCCCGAATAAAGTACCAGCAATTAATGGTGTTAGCATAACAAGAGCACCTGGTGGTATCATTTCCTTGAGCGAAGCATCGGTTGAAATCTTTACACATGTTGCGTAGTCTGGTTTTCTTGTTCCTTCTATAAGCCCAGGCATGGTGTTAAATTGTCGCCTGACCTCTTCGACCATTTTCAGTGCTGCACTTCCTACGCTCTTCATTGTCATTGCTGAGAACCAATAAGGAAGCATGGCCCCAACAATTAAGCCAATGAAGACTTTTGGAGTCAAGACATCAACAGTCTTGATACCAGCTCTGCTTACATAAGCACCGAAGAGAGCAAGAGAAACCAGAGCAGCTGATCCAATCGCAAAACCCTGAATGCACCAGAATAATTAAGCCTGTTTGAGAACTTCTCTCTTTAGGACATAAAAAAGATCATCGCTTTTTAGTGACTTGTGAAGCTATGTGATTGGTGAATCTTCTGGGGAGAATTATCTTTTGACATATAAGTTAATGATTTTGCCCAAACTCAAAGGGCTAGAAGGATGCCTTCAGAAGAACTTCCAGGATTTGAAAGCCATAAATGGGAGGCTAACTACTTAGTCACCCTAGTTATCTTCTCTCAGTTGAGTTACAGATCATGGATTAGTAATTTCTGGATTTCTCTTCGTGAGTTAGTTTGTTATATACTAATTTAACCACCCAATATTGCAAAAGTAGCTTTGGCAATCAGAAAACCACTTATCATCTCTTGTATAACTGATTTACCAAACCATTTTGGCTACATTATAGTCCATATGTAAAAGTTACCATCCTTAATTTCCCCAGTTTCTACATAAACTGATGCTACCAAGTTTTTGGCTATCAGGAACTTGCCTTGCCAATTGCAGCTGTTGTGTTTCCGGCGGCATCCAGAGCATCTGTTCTTTCACGAATCCTGTGGCTCATTCCAGCCATTTCTGCTATACCACCAGCATTGTCACTTATTGGGCCATAAGCATCAATTGCAAGTCCAGTGGCGATAGTGCTGAGCATTCCCAAAGCTGACATTGCAATACCATACATTGCAGCCAAGCTGAAGCTTACATAAATAGCAATGGCTATGGCAAATATGGGAATGATAACAGACTTGTATCCCAGAGCTAACCCAAAGATTACATTTGTTGCTGCACCAGTTCTACAAGAATCTGCAACATCCTGCACCGGACTGCAAGATTTTACAGAAACCGTTTATGTATACTTAAGAACTGATATATCCACAATTAAACATCATCTCTCTCTCTCAACAAAAGTGGGCAAAAAAGCAACTGATAAGAGTTCAAAGAGAATGCATATACTCTACGCATTAGGTTGTGAATAAATGTCAACCAAGAATTTGTCTACTTAATGCTCAAGAGTGACTGGTAAAATATGGATGGAATCTATATTAAGTACCAGTTTCATGTTTATGGCGTCCACGTTTAGGATCTACCAAATACATAAAATGGGTAATGAGGCCAATAAAAGTACTGAAAGCCATGTCCCAATTAACAGCACACACAGAAAGAAAGCCAAGGACAATTTAAGACAGCTTACCTGTAAGCATTGCTAGTATAATACTCAGTAACGTATCCAATCACCAAGCCAGCCCATAAGCCAATGGAAACGCAGAAAAAAAGATGCCTGTAAGTGTACCCATTAGGATCATAAAACTGCATATACAAGATGGACGAGAAGAAGAGAGTACAAACATCAGGTCCCAGATGAATACCAGTTCTTCACAACTTTGTCAGTCCCAAAGTCGAACAAAGTGAACTTTGATGGTAAAACAAGGAAGCTTACTCCAGCTATCCCAACAGTCATAAGAACAGTTGAGATAAGAAGTTGCCTCTTCAAAGATGGTTCAATCTCACTGACAGTTTTAATCTCAACAACATCAGTTGCAATAACAGTTGTTATCAAGCAAACGATTATCCCCACAGAGCTAATAATTAGAGGATAAGACATCGCTGCATAGTCATGGTGTATACCAAAAGATGAAATTGAGGCAACAAAGAGTGCTGCACAGGATGATTCAGCATAAGATCCAAATAAGTCAGAACCCATTCCGGCAATGTCTCCAACATTATCGCCAACGTTGTCTGCAATAACCTGCAAAGGGATCACGTTTGTAATTTAAAATAGTTCCTTCTACATTGGCAGATTGACAATGGTACACATACTACTAGTGCTAGATGAATGAGATCCTCTAGGAAAAGCATAAAGAGAGAAGTTACAGCTGGGTTACGGGGATCATCTTCGGGTATATTCTTCTCAACTTTGCCAACTAGGTCAGCCCCAACATCTGCTGCTTTTGTATAGATTCCACCTCCAACTCTTCCAAAGAGTGCCATAGAAGACCCTCCAAGACCATAACCAGTGATCGATTCGTAGAGTCCCTCCCAATCATCCTCGTAATATAGTTTGAATAAGTTTATGGTTACATAAAGCACCAAGAGGCCATTGGCTGCAAGCAGGAAACCCATCACTGCACCAGAACGGAAGGCTGTTATGAATGCCTTCCCAATTCCTTTCCTTGCCTCCAAAGTTGTCCTTGCATTGGCAAATGTAGCAATCTTCATTCCTAAGAAACCTGAGAGAACCGATGTCAGGGATCCAAGCCAGAAGGCAATTGTGCTGAAGATAGCATTGGCCAAAGCTGGCTTGCAGAGATTTCCTTCATTGTAAGTGCAGGGTTCACTTTTGGTGCTAAAGCCTTTAACTGATCCAAGGAATATGAAGATGATTACACCAAATACGAACATGAATATTCCAAGGTACTTGTACTCTGTGAACAGAAACGAAGTTGCACCTGCCAAAAATCATGTGGAGAGTAAGTTCCGAAAAAAAGATTGCAAATTTTCTACTACTTGAATGGCTTCAAATTAAAGAATTGCAATTTAAAGAACCTAGATAAAGGTATCCTTTGGAGATACAAGACACGAATTTGTAATTCTGTTTTTTAAATTTTTCAGACGTGGAGAGAGTTAGTGTATCTTGTTTCTGATTATGTTCATATTAAACTTCTGCAGAAATTTATCCTCGCCAATGATGTATCAAAGATGTATTCAAGTTTCTAAACGAAAATAGAAAGGGATCAAAAGTATGAAAACTTCAAACCAATTAGTTCAATGTTGTGTTTGAAGTCATAATAGATGACAATCCCTTTCTTCATATAAACATTGTGTTTGAAGTCACCATGAAGAATCGAAATCTTAATACATATGTTTGTAAAACCTTCTCAGGTATGTCATGCAACTCAAAATATGGTTAACCAGTTTAACCAGAATTACCTGCAGAAAGGATGAACGAGTAGTGTCTGTTTATATAAAGGGAACTAGAAACTACCGGAACTCCTGGAGAAGGTCATTAATGAAGGACAACCAGAAACACACCTAAAGTACTAGAAATCTGTCTAAGAATGTACGTCCATTTTCACAATAGATGGATCATCAAAGAAGATAAGAAGAAGATAAAAAGAAACACAGATACCCAACAGTGTGCACAGAAAGAAAAAGAGAGAGACACGGAGATGTCTTACCAACAGAAATAGCATTTTGAATCTCAGCACACTTCTTGTTAACAACCTCAGCCGAATCAATGCCTTCCACTTGTTCATCATCTTCTTCAATCAACTGATCCTCGTAACTGTCAGGACCGCTTGAAGCTACTCTTATCCTTGAAACCAGAAACCACTGGACTAAAGCAAACAAAATGCCTATCAAAGCACACACAGGAATCAGAGTCTGTGAAAAGGCCTCACTCATCAACCCCATTCCAGCAAACTCTATCCAATTCAACACCTTTAACTTCTTTGGATTACTACCTTCTATGTAAACACATGTATCAAATAACTTCTTGGCGACCTGTTCCGGTTTTTTTTTTTTTGAATATATTTTTTATATCCCACAGAGTAAAGTCTCCTGAACCTGCTGAAAATGAAAATTTGATGCTACAAATGAAAACTAATCTTTGATGGCTTTCCATGCGGGGTGCATGTGGAAATCCTTAACTTAGCTTGGTTGGATTGACCAAATGGACAAGTGGTTTAAGAATATCATTTACTATTCAAACTTCTAGAACAGCTACTTTGTACTTAAATTTCAAAAGGTTACATCTTGCAACCTCGTCAATGTTCTGTCCCCATTTTTGCTTCCTTGTTAAGTTTCAAACTTGCAAGCTACTAGACCAAGTAGAGGGAGCCAGAATTAAAATCAGGAGTATTCCCCATTGAAAAATTAGTCTAAGATCTCCTCCTACACGTTTTCTCCTTTCTAAATCATGATTACGTCCTGCAAATTTCTCATAACCATGTTGGATTGACCCATTATTGTATCTATCAAGCTTCGCCATTAGTCTTTTCCAAATACATCAGCAAAGGATACAAAATTCGAAAGTAGTTTGACTGATCTCCGTAGTTTACTCCGTGATAAAAAAAAAAATAAAAAAAAAAAGCCCACAATTTCCCTGTTTCCTGCGTAACCATACTATTATTTTATCCTCGTACTAACGTCCTTGAATGCAGCTTTACTGATCCTGTCACCGTCCGACTAACCCAAACACCGCGATACATGCAAGAATATGTCATTTCCAGTGATCATAAGCATTTTTACAGGCAATAAATGTAACTGCACCATGACAGTCAAATTCCTTAAGAGGAGTAATAAAAATTTACGTCCCATGTCTACAGAGAAAGAGAGGAGTAATGCATGCCTAAACATCCAGTCAACTTAACGACATGATTACATATGCAACAGGTTTGGTATGGAAATCCTGTTAGCTAAAAGGGTTTTAATTTTTAAGATAAGAGGAATATATTTTAGCAATTAAGGTGACAAAAGTCCAAAGTTGCCTCTTTTGAAGTGCTGATGCTTGATGTCCAAGGCGACTCTGTACTCTGTAGCTAGTAGCTACGCAGCAAGTTCCTTCAGGAAAGTCAATGGTCGAGATCTTCATTTGAAAGTTTCATCGTGAAAGGATATCAGAAAAAGTAAAAGAACTTTATTTGTATTCTTGGCAATGAATCTCCCCACCTTTGCTGCGTCTTGAATTCACATTTATACCTCTTTTAATTAATCATAGTTCATGGAAGCCCACGTTCTGATCTGTATCCAAGATTGAAATTTGATGCACATATGGGCGTCCCTGTGAAAATTTACATCAGTTCTGGAACATCAGACTGCTGTTGTTTAATCTGGCATAGAAGAACATGTAGCAAGTCAATTTTCATAACTGCTAACGATCCAAAAAACATCACTCGAGAAATCCGAAATTCCTTATATATCATGGATAGTTTTACTTCACAGTACAGAAAGAAATAATTCAACTCATTTCAGACAAGAGAACCTAAAAGAGGAAAGAACAGAACTCCAGGACTTTAGAATCTTCAATTTCACATGGCTGCAAACAATCCGAATAGGCGGCTGGAAAACTACAAAGTGGAAATTAACGAGTTAATCATAAAATTCTATTACCTTAGGGCATTACTAAGATGCCACTCTCTGTGCTTCAGTACAAGTCTCATCAACTTTAGTAAACGAATAAAAAGGACGGACGGATAATAAATGGAAATGCAAAAACTATGGTTTGGACCAGATATTCAACACGAAATTCCATACACTTAACTATAAATGTTGGCAAGTCTATTCACCTAACAAATACCTGGTCTTGTTGAACCAGCCAAATCCTAGATTTTATATTTGCCCAACGAGCACCTCACCGTTTAGAGCAAAGAAAAAGGCTCTATGACATTTAATCACTCAAAGCAGAATCCTAAGTCCACCGAGCAACTTGGAAGTCAAAGACAAATTACTGGCTGTTTCTGGTCAAACACGATGAGTTTTGATCCAGGTTTCCAGGCATAAAGCACATATCCTAGTCACAGCTATCGTGAACTTCTAGCAGAAGAGGATCATGATTCTTTGCTGTTTCCTGTGTATGTTCCTCGCTGCAGTAATCCCTGAGATGCTCATTTTGAATTTAAAGATGATTACTTATACCTCAATTATGCACTAGTCCATCTGCTGCAATGTAGGAGCAATCTCATCTCCAAATCGCATGATTCTGCATCATATGAAGTTCCATATGTCAAAAATTCAATCGATAGGTGGATATTACTATACTTATTCATGCAGCTCAAAGCCAGTGGAGTAACTCTTGGAGACTTCCAATGTCCTTCATCCTAGGTATTATTATGGGTTGAAGTAGATAAAAATATAGTGTGTTATTCATGTCCCTAATGTAGTAGTACATGTTAAATAAAAATTGCACAGATGATTATAAAGCTTCAGGTGGAAAAATTATCAAGCCTGAGCTGAGCTAACAGTTGATTAGGCTTGTACTGAATATTGTGTTTGAGTATGAGGGCGACCCAAACTCAATTTCTTAAACTCAACCAAGTAGGGATATGTTTGATAATCTCATGGTCAGTGTGACGTTTGATCGTTGTAGAAAGACAGGAGATAAATCAATAAGAAGAATTTCAAACTGCATTCAAGCCTTGCCCAGGTCCACATACTCTCAGAACCAAATCAGTCTCGGAGAAAGAACTTTAACATGAACTCAAGCCCAAGCCATTCAATTGAAGCTGGTTTGCTTCTTGCTCTAACTAGTCTGAAGCAGCAACAGGCAAATTCAGCTAAGTGAGAAAAGTAACCCAATCAAACAACTAGACGGAGTGTTTACTGAGTACTCTTCAAACTGAGAAACTGAACACCACCCACTCTTCCTTGTAAACCAGTAAACTACCCAGTAAAACAAGGCTTGCAGTATCAATCAACGACTTCTTTAGATACTGGGGCATGATTAGGTAACAAAGGATGCTATATTGAGTATAGAAGCACTGATTTTTCCTGAAAAAGGTGCTATTTGACATTCAGTAATTATTGTTTTACTCGGTGAATTTTCAATTACTTTGGATAAGAAAGGCTAATTCAAAATTTATGTTGAACAGACAGAATAACACCCCAGGATAGCTCCAATTCTTTGGCGCCTCCCACCTCTTACACGTATACATCCAGAACAGTAAGTCATTTTATGTAAACAAGATCAAGGCCAACATTCTCATTAAGTGAAGTCAACTGTCAGAATAAGGTTACTCTAACTCTTGTACATTTCAACTCAAGGATGCCAAAATTTATAACCACAGAAAGAACAAAATCCTACCAATTAATAGAAAAAATTTAGATACACCGACCAGTTCAAAGGAAACCACTTAGCAGCTCTTTTCCTGCTTCTATTATGATACATTTTGTTGACAAGGAGTTTTTTTTCCTCTTTGGGAGAGGGGACAGGGTATCAGTTAGGTACATCTATATTCATTTTTATAGCATATATCCTTGTTAGATAATTATTTAACCCAATATGTAGTCACCTTCTCATAGTCCTGAAGTCTTTGAGAATGAGCATCTTATTGTTAAGACCAGCTTGTAATATAGGTAGATAATGACAAGCTCCCATTCATCAAATTAACAGAGAAAAAGGTGACTTCTTTAAGTGTCTTACGCAGTGATGGGTAACTTCTATAACCTGACAATAATTTTATTGGAAGGCAGAGATATTCAAAAAAGCAATTGTTTTGAAAGTAGAAACATTCAAAAGTACATTGACCAGAAGATGCATGAGATTCATCAATACCATTTTGATGTTATCTTGCCTTTTAAAAATTTCTGTTGCACTAACAACAATCATATGGTTATGTTATTGTACGATTTATTAACAAAATATTGTCTTGCAAGCCTGTCAGAATCAGAATTATGCAGCAACCAGATGCACAGGTAAAGTATTTTGCACAAAATCCAATTCTAGTGATTTCACCAAGAATATCCATCAGTTTCTAGTTAAAAAAGGAATAAGCACAAACCTTATATCATCGACTGCAATACACAGATGCAATAAGTTATCTCATTAAGCAGCGCACCAAAACCTTCTGCGGCTTGTTAATAATGAATGTAAATCAGGACTAATGTGCTATTGTGGAACTGAACAGGAGTAGTATCTTGCTACATGATTCCTAGAACTTTGAAAGCTTTAGTTTGTCCTCAATGGCTCAGACTCAAAAAATTGGCAAGCCCACGATGGTAGAGGTGCTTGAATTAACACATTTTCAGCAGTAACAGGATGCTCAAAGGACAAGCTCTCTGCGTGAAGCTCATGACCATCATATGTTCTTTCTTTCCACTCATAGGCACCTTCATATTTTACATCCCCTCTAATAGGCATTCCCAGGTACTGGCAGTGCAAGCGAATTTGATGTGTTCTTCCACTCTTGGGGTATGCTCTTACCAAAATCTCATCTTTCTTCAAGTTGCAATCAATTTCAGATTTCTGTTCAATAATCATAACTTCTGATAGGTCTCTTCCTGATTCAGAAAACTCCTTAAATTGCCCCTGCCCATTTACTGATAACACTTCAAATAAGGTTTCCATATCCTTGACAATTGATCCGCCTGGTAGTGTCTTACCCACATCTGAAGCAGCATAAACACGCCAGGCTCCGTACCTTGATCGTCCATGACCGGACTTCATTGTGATATTTACCCATTTTGGAGCTTGACCAACACAGGAAGCTATGTATGTTTTCCTGACCTTGTGTTCTGTAAAAGCTTTTACAAGCTTGGCAGCCACTTTATGTGACTTGGTAATTATCATGATACCACTAGTGTCACGATCAAGTCTATTAGCTAGATGAAGCTCCGTCAGCTTCACTTCAGTCCCTGGAAATCAGATTACAGGAAACTTGACCTCAGATGATGATATCTAACCACCCTATCCAATTATAATACTTTTTTTTTAAAATTTTGTGAGCCCGATTGTAACACTAACTTCTTCACTATTTTGTTTCATTTGACAATTATCAGAATGCATCCAACATAATGGCAAAATCTAAAGAAAAATCAACATTGCAGTTGGATTTATTAGACTGTCCATCAAATAACGAATTCGGAGGTTGTAAAGCCAAAACTAACTTAGTTTCTGAAGTATAAATAATGACAACATCTAGAGAAAAATAAACATTGGATTTCTTAGAATGCCAATGAAATAAAGTATTCAGAGGTTATCAAGCCACAACTAATTTAGTTTTACTCTCATTCCAACCCTTAGTCAACCATCTTACCCTTTAATTTTGACTGTCAACCGAAGATTACTAAACTGTGAGAGCATTTACAAATCTGTAAGAGTAATTAAGCCCTCCTCCTCTTACCTTCCCCACTAGTCATCCAAATTCAAAAACCATGGAAAAGGCAAAATATTGTGCACATCTTCCATCTCTATCTCTCTCACACTGTCACACACCTGACTATCTTTTTTACTCATCCTGCTTTCAATTAAGCACTTAGCCCCCAAACTTCACTTTTTTTTTCTTTTCGTTTCTTTCTAGATCCATTACTCGTTAATACACATTCCATCAAATGTAAAGAAGAAGTTCAAGAGGTAGAGCAATTTGGTAGCAATATTCTCAACTCAAAGAATATGACAAAAGGATTAATTTTGTATATACTACGGTATAAACAACTTCTTACATTGGCAGGGGTTGAATTCATCACACACGAAAATCATTCCTACTTGGAATTTCTGTACACGTAGCATTGTATCTACGAACCCCATATAATCTAAACTTTTAATCAACGCTACTAAATTATGAAACTACAAACCCATTCAACAGCAACTGCAAAACAATAATACTAATATCAAATAAAATAAAAAGTCCAAATTTTTAGGAGCTGAATTATGCCCCTACTTTACCTGAGTCAGTGGAATCGGTGAGTAGGCTCGGGACAGCAGACAAGACATTCTCACAGTAAATCCCTTGAGGCTTGTTAATAGCAATGAGCCACTGGTCTTCAAAAAGCACATGATTTCTTGAAAGAGAAAAAAGGGACGATCTTGAAGAAGCAGTTAAGGCTCTGTTGAGCTCTATGTTCTTGGATATGGAGGGCAGTGGTGGGGACAGGGGTACTGGGTAATTTTGGAGACTTGTGGGGTCGTTTTTGACCTGGGAATCGATGGAATCCAAGTGGGTCTTGGTCGCCATTGAGAGGAAACGCAGGGGTTTGGAGAAAGATGCAGAGAGGAGATTGGCTGAAGGAAGATGGCGGACCAAGGGCATTATGGTCATTTAGTAAATTGAAATGGAGGTTTTCCTTTATTCCTGGAATTGAAATTTTGGTAAATACACATTTACTTTTCTCCACTACTCCTCTGGCAAGCTTTTTATTTTCTTATTAGACTAGTAAATTATCTATACCATATATGAATGGAAAGGAGCTTTTGGTCTAAATCGTAAATAATAATTTGTTACTTTATATATTTTTTAAAATTATCTTAATATCTCATTTTGTCTCTCTCCTTGTAAGTTCTAATGAAGTATTTTTCTTAATGGAATTTAAACTATTTAGTAAATCTTAAATTTTTATTTAGAAACTACAAGTTATGGCTATTACCAAATAAGTATCTATCTAAACATTTTAATATTAAATCAATGGTGATAATATAAAAACGATTATTAAGAGTCTGTTCTCATTTGATTATTCATATTGATGTTAAATAATTAGTTTTTATGATGTCATTGTCTATCTTTTTAGATTTCAAATTTTCTAATAATAAAAAAGGTTAAAATTTAGAATTTATTCAAGGATGATTTTGATTTTTTTTATAACAAAACATATTTCATTAATGGATTGCTGGAAATCGTCCAGCACGATTGATATACATCATTGCCCTAATGGCAGATAAAACATACACTAAAATTGTAGATTTGCAATTTAATAGATACAAAAGGCCTGAGAAATTAAGAACAGATTTAAAAAGTACCATCAATTTTAAAATTATCTTCTCATAAAATAAATCACTGCAGCCCACTCTATGCATGTAACAATCATCAGATCTGCCAATCAACAGTTGTAATCTCCAATAAAGATAATGAGATCTGTCGACATAGACCCAAATATGAAATAAATTCGGATCTCCCAGATCTGAAGTAAATTCAAATTTAAATAACAAAACAATGAAAAATAACACAAAATCTCACTAGGAACCCAAGGAGAAATAGTTATCTCCGACTAAGAAAATTTAAGAGAAACTTTATTAGGAAAATAACAAAAACGAAATCTACGGAAGGAAAAAAGGGAGACCAAGAAAATAATAAAAACGAAACCTATGGTGATCTTCCTCCCGAAGAGAAAGGGATTTAGAGAAAAGAAGCAGTAAAAAGAAGTTGACCTGGATAGGATGATTCTGATTTAATCATTTTTCATCATTAGGTTTTCAAAAATCTGCAGAAAATGTCAACAAGTCTTGAATGAAACTTTTAGAATCTTGAAAGAATTGTTATAAACCGAACTATTTGAGTTGGTCTTGCGTGTATAATTCTTTCCATTTTCTTATGGATTCATGCTTATCTGACACTTCCAGTTGATATAATCAGAGACTAATTCCTGTTTTTACCACTAAGTTATCCTTCTATGATTGTTTGTTTGCATTTGCAGACTGCATTAGCAAAATCCAAATTAATACAAAACCTTACTACAATACAAAATCCAACTATTCTTTGATCATTGTCCACAATAGGTATTAAAAATGTTAAACTTTTGTTTGTTTCAGAGAGCAAGGTTCTAGCGTCACTTGACACATTTCCTTGGAATATACGGTCTTACCATGACCAGAAAACACAAGCCAAAAGGAACTGATGATAAAATCAGAATTTGAGTAGTAATCGATCCCAATTTTGCACGTTAGGGTATTTGACCATCTAAAATCATTAAAAACGCAAAAGCCGCCAATGAGAATGTTTTCATGCTACTTCCAAATAAATAGTACAAGTATTGTTTTCTCTAATGAAGGAAAATTACTTACTGCTCAAATGCCTTTCCAAAGTTAGAAGTATAACCAAATTTTATGCAAATTATGAGAAAATTGTTATCATGACTAGAGCTGAAAAATGAAGTAACTACTCGATACTCAATCAAGCTCCCTCGAGTTTGATTTGCTAATTAGTCAATTTAAACTTGAATAGTATTTTGTATTCGATAACTTTCAAATTCGATAGAAAATTCGTTTAATCTCGATTCGATGATAACTAAACAAGTCAGAGTTGAATAAAATTTCAAACTCGTCAAAATAATCAAACAAGGTTTAATACTCTGGGTATTCGATTTAATTAGACTTGCTTACTCTTCTAATCTTTACAAAGATAATGTAGGAAGATTTGATTGCAGTTATTAAATTTGTAATTAAGCTTGCCAACTGTATACTATGCCAAATGTCCATCGTAATTCCTCTATCTTAATCAAGTGTGAAATGGAAAGGATCATGTTAGGTGCCATCTTTCCTTCACGTAGCTTCCAACTTATCTTAAAAATTCATGCCAATTCTTGTCAATTTGTGCATGAACTCATCTCTCCTATCACCATTCCACCGATAGCGATACCATTAATCTTGCAAATAAAATTGATAAAGACAAGCCGACACAGACGACCTAACCGGTTATTCCTCCATAACAGCTCTTCCAAAAGCAAAATGCCAACTTCTTTGGACGTTTTCCTCTACCATCTTGCCCTATTAAAAAGTTCTCTTGCCATCACTTATACCAAATCTACCTTCATTTTTAAGGTTTAGTCTTTAAGCAGTTCTTCTTGGACTTTGTACCGAGGTCGCCGATTCTCCTCCCTGATACGTCATTTTGATTCTGCTAGGAGGCTGCAAAATCCTTAAACCAAAAAGCAAACTGACAAGGACTTCATCGTTTATATAGGCAAATATTCAACCCTTCAAAGCCCTCAAACTTCATTGCTATACATCTCCTTGAAGGGTATTATTCTTGAGGTGTTTATAGCCATGCTTGCTCAGATGGGACGGCAAGATGGTGATCCTGCTGGAGCCATTGTTGGTCCTTCCATTGCTTTGCTACAAGAAAGATTCAAGAAGCTGGAAAGAATAAAGGAGAAGAGACAAGAGGAGAGACAAATGAGTACGTTCTCATCAATATCAGAGGCCAAACGAATTATCGTCCCAACAAACTACAACAACGACAACAACAACTCCTTCTCTGAGGATCATCATCAAATGTTTCTTCCATCAAGACCAGCTGCGCCTTTTCATCAAGATCCACTTTCCTTGGGACTAAACTTGAACAACAAGCATGCAGATTATCGATCTCTCAAGAGCAGTGGTACTACTCGACCTTCATTTAGTGCCTTATGGTCTGCTCATGACAAAAGGGGTGTGAAAAGACCACAAAAGCCTGACGTTTCTGATGTTGATACTACACTTCATCTGTAAAATTTTTTTTTTTGGGGGTTGAATTTTGTGTATCTTTTCCCTTTTTTTTTATCCTGCTTAATTTGTCACTTTGAGGAGGTGGCAGAATAAAGGAATATTTGTTTGTAGTCATGTTTTCTTATATTGAACTATACACGTTCATACAGGTACTTATTCATGCATCATAAACCTCGACTATGTTTGGATTGAAGATTATATTGAAAAGGTTTTTGGAATATGATATTATAGCACTTTTTTATGATGTGATAAATAAAAAAATATTGTAATAATTTTTCAAAAACTGAGGATTCTTTCAGTTATATATTTACAGCACAGATTATAAAACCAACAGTGATATTTTTTCATGTTTTATTTGTTTATAAAAATAAAAAAGAAAAAGCCGTATGGAATCATGTTTACAGGGGGTTTTGGTTTTTCTTCTTCTTTTTTTTTTTTTTTTTTTGCGCTTTTTTAGTGTAAGTAAGTGGGAGGTTAAAAATCAAATTTCTCACTTACAGTCTCTTCTTCTATATCATCCAACCCATCCCTCCTCAGGTTGAAACTTGAAAGCATATATATTGCATATATTTCTTTAAATTAGAATGAAAAAAAAAAAGACAAAAAGGATAACTCGAGAGGTGACAACATGATATGGTTTCACCAAAAAAGTCAATTATAAAGAACACAACTTGAAACTTTTAAATTATTTTGTATTAACTCAATAAAACAGTATATGCAAGTGTTCAGTTATATATCAAGAAAGAAAAAACAACATAAGAGTGCATTATACCTAGATGGCACTCCTCATTTAGTTTGATTTTCTAAGTCACATAATCTAAAAATACAACTGAATTGAAAAAAAAAATTTAATTGAAGTGTATCTTGTAATATTACTTTTTGTGATGCATTGCTCAAACTAATTGAAAATCACTTAACTTTGCCAGTTACTTCTGAATAAAAAGACTATAGTACTCATAAAATAAATTTGTCAGCAGCATATGTGAAGCCTTTTGATTCAGGATTATATGGAAAAACTTATAGGCTTGAGACTGATTCCATCATAGTGCCATACTTTGATGGTTTAGGGCAATATCCATTTAGGGTAATATCCAAGTACAATGAATTATTAAATTTAGAAGACAAATTACGAATTAGTCAGATTTCAGGGAGCATCCTGCAACTCATCCTAGAAAAATATGGGGCTGAGTTTGACAGGACTGTCATTAAACATACATTTTGGGAATTATATTCTAAATAATAGTTTAAGAAAAAAAAATTTATCTTCATCTTACATTTGTTACTATCTTCAACTGAAATTTGTAATTTCAGGCACTTTGTTTTTTGCGGAGTGGTTAGGAAATGTTTTAATAGTGTAAAGAAATGATATATTTTTTTTCAATGTTGAACCTTGAAATTTAAAGCATATTATCCTTATTCTCTCGTTCTTTCTCTCTCTCTTCCTTGTACTACAAAATGTTGAACTTTCTAAAAACACTCGGAGTGATGAAAATGAAAATTATTTGCTACGTAAAAAAATACGAATGTGCAAATGTTGTGCCTGTTGACTTGCTTGCAAAATTAAAATTTAAAATTACTTAGTTCGTTGTTCCTAATTTTCAAATTTTTTTTGCCTCTCAACATTTTAACATATACTAGTGAAAAATGCACATCCTATGTGTGTGTAAATAAAAAAAATTATAAGAAAAAATAATGAGCAATTATTAAAAGGTTTTATTAGGTTGTGTAATGGATTTTTTTAATATTGTTAAATAAAGAAAAGAAAAAAGAAAAAGAAGTTATTGGCTGTTATTGAAGGTTTCTACTATTTAGTTTTCTAAGGATGGCAAACAAAGAAAAACAAAAAGTGACGAAAAAGTTTACACCATACCACTTTTTCTCCCTTTATACACGGTAAGATTTTTCATAGCCAAAACTAAAATAAAATTTTCAAAACATTTGAAAACTGTAGACTAGGATCGACTTATTCTTCTTTCGAGAAACGACATTTGAACAATTAAACCTAGAGCTTGTTTGGAAGTGAAGTTTTTGGCCAAGTTTTTTAGCTACTAGTTTTTTAACAACTTTTGCTACAGGAACCCCAAAAAACTTATCAAAATTTTTTACCTACACATTTTAAAATAATACACAAAAAACTTTTTTCCAAAATCTTAGCCGTTCCTTTGCTTCTTTAACTTTGCTCTCTCTCTCAAGTCATAAGCACCTCAATCCTGCAATTCTTTGCAAACCCCCAGGCGGGGAAAAAAATCAAATTGTGCATTAAATTTCCAAAATTCCAGATGATGCTTAATATGAAAGCCTCCCCGGAGGCCCGGACGACGTCGTCTTCATCATCATCGCCGTCCCGCTCAATCGTTACAGCGGAGAAGGCTTTCTCGTTCATCTCCAAAGGATGGAGCGAGGTCCGCTACTTCGCAGGTGCTGACCTCCAAATGATTAAGAACCGGGCGAACAGGGGAACAGGGGAATAGGGAAGGGGGTGGCGGGGCAGAGGGAGTGGCGTGCAGAGGGGAGGGGGAAGGGGCAGAGGAGGTGGCGCGGCAGCTGGGGCAGAGGGTGGGGCGTGCAGAGGGGGAAGGGGCAGAGGGCTGGCGCGACAACTGGGGCAGGGGCTGGCGTGCAGAGGTGAGGGGGAAGGGGCAGGAGGGGGTGGCGCGGCAGCTGGGGAAGGGCTGGCGGGGGAAGGAGGGGGGGGAAATGCAGAGGAGAGGAGAAGGGGAAATGGAGGACGGGTGGCGGGAGGGGAAGGAAGAAGAAGAAGAAGAAAAGAGAGGAAAGAAAAGAAAGAAAAGAAAAAGGAAAAAAAGAAAAAGAAAGAGAAAGAAAAAAGAAAGAAAAAAAAAAGAAAAGGAAAAAAAATTCACCTTATAAAAATTTTTACAAAATTTTTTCAAAAACTTCTATAGTGCACTACAGTAAAGTTTTAAACAAACTTAAAAAAAATCCAGATTCTAAACAGGCCCCTAATTCCAGAAGTCAATCCAAAAGCCGGCAGCTCTAGGATCCACTTATTCGATGCGCTGAAATGCCGTCCAAAATCTTTAAACGCCTGGCCCGAAAAAAGCCTTAAACCCCCCGGTGCCATAACAATTTTTGTGCCGAACGCGTAAACAACTTGCAGACTCCACAGCACCGATTCATATGACCAAAGATGATATCTTTGATACTGAAGCGATCAGCATTTCTTGAACAAAACCACCTGTTCAAACCCCACTTCTGTTTCCAACTTCTTTCCTCTCTGACTCAATCTCAGTCTTACAATTCCTCTCCTTCAAGTCAAAATCACTCAATTTTGCCTTCTGGGTATGGTTATTTGGGGAGAAGGAATAATGGGTTCTCTTCATCATCGCTTCAAAGATTGGAAATCCCATCTGGGATTTTCTGTAATGGACGTTTTTATGGTTCTCAGTCCCAGACTGCTACTGAGCCCTCAACTTCAGATGGGCTTACTGTGGATGGTATTATAGCTAATAATTGGACTATACTTGATGAAGATGAGAGTGATTGGAAAAGCCATGCCTCTGCAATTGCTCAGTCCATTCATCTTATGAAGAAACGCCTGAAGGTATAACTGTAAATATATGGACTTGTATGTAAATATCGCATTGGAAAAACTTGCTTCATTTGTGCAATCAAAATTTCAACTTTAGTAATAAGAGGTCATCAAGTTTATGGCTTGTATTGTCTGTCAATTTGGCCAGTTTTGGGGTTGGTTCCATTTGGTTCTCTTGCATCATTTGGGTATGTTTTAACCTGAGCAATGAGAAGGTGTTTGTGCTGTTATGTTATCATAGTGCAGCATTTGTTGTATTTCAAATGTTGGATTTCGCTTGGCATGCATCCTGGAGGTTCGCATAAACATACGCCAATCCGAACATATTGTTTATGATTAGCTGTTTATCCAATGAGTTGCTGAAATTGTGTAATTTTGTATTTTGTATGTTTAGAGAACCGTCTAATATTTGTTTTCGTCATAGTAAAAGTGAATTGCTATGCATATGAAATGGATTAAGAGGATGAAAATCCAGTTAGCTCTTCTCTGAGCAATCATGTTTCGGTGGGGATAGCTTGACTGATTCAGATACTGCATTTTCTTATATTATTTTTGTTTCTTGGACGTAATAATTTAAAGTTCTTCACTGCATTTTTTTACCCGTGGTTGTAGTGGAAAAACTTACTCGTAAGGGTGAGGATGTTATCTTTCCAATTGGATAAGCCAGACCTTTGGGACGATCCAATTCAAGCAAGCAAGATAAGCCGTGAGCATGGTTTGCTTACCGGGAAAATGAATGAAGTCAAGAAATTTGAACAAGAACTGCTTGAACATATTGACATGATAAAGCTATCTCATGAGGAGAATGATCCAGAGCTGGAATTGGTGGGCCCTCAATGCTTTCTTTGTTAGGCATGTACACCTTTTCGCATCTAGTCTTAGTTCTCCAGAAACTTCCCTTTTATAAAGGATTAATCTTTCCTACACTGACAATGTATATACTATCAGCGTTGGATGAATGACAACTATGCAAAATTTGAATTTGAAATTCAACTTTTGCACACATGTCATGAATCCAACGCTGATAGTGTATGCACCGTCAGTGTAGAAAATATTTACTCTTTTATAAATGTCATCTTTAACAAATTAGTTTGAGTGTAACTTTCTTTGTGCAATATTTTCCATTAATGACATTTGTACTCCACTGAATGAAGCCTTTTTCTGACTGCCTAGAAACAATTGTACCACTACTAGAGATAACCACATAAGCTTCGTTTAAAAGTTAGATGAATGGTTGTGGTATATGCTGGCAATGTCTTATATATAAATCTTCTATGCAGGAAGCGGTGAAAGCTTTGATTCAGATGAGAAGAAGTGTAAAAGAGAAGGAGTTAGAAGCTTTATTGGTGGAGGAGCATGATTCTTGCTCTTGTTTCATAGAGGTAGTCCACCAGTGCTTGTATTGGTTATCAATTTATGGAGATGTTATTTGTTTGATCAATCTAAGGATGATTTTACGTTTTATTCTTTACTGCTTCACTGGTCCTCCTTTCTCTACCTCTAGCATTTTCTGCATATGTGTGCATCAAATATATAATTCATCATCGAATATCATTGTTAAGTCTAGGTACAAGCTGGAGCTGGTGGTACTGAGAGCATGGATTGGGCTTCAATGGTCATGCAGATGTATAAAAAGTGGGCTCAGCATCGAGGTTACAGGGTTACTGTAGTGGACGAAATGCCTGGTGAGGTTGCGGGAATCAAGGTGCATAATCTCATGATCTTTGCTTTCTTTTTGCTTGCTGTACATTTTTAGGAGCACATCTTGATCGTAGCATAAAATAGAACAATAGATTTCAGATTCCACATCATCACGTGGTTTGCATGATTATGGTTTTTTAGGAAAATTCAGATGTAGCAGAAATTGATGAGTTATATTTAAAGGATCTGAAACCCCCCATCAATTGGTGTCATTGGCTATCCCTTGTCATTCTTTGCTACATTTGCAATGGTATTTGAAACGTTTCCTTGGTTAATATACATGTGGAGTCACTGGTTATTATCCCGAATGCAATAGCCAAAACAATTTTGCATAAAGGCAAGATTCCTGTTTCATGCATATATAGTAGGAAACTAATCTGCCATAAATTACTTTCCAATCAGAGACAAGCCAAATTCAATGGTGAAATGGGTAAAGTTACTCTAATATATGCTTACGTATTGCTTAACATAGACATTAAGGATGATAAATATGTGGGTGTGTGTCTTTGAACCTTGCTGTAGCTGAATTGTGGATAAGAAAGTTTGTTGGTATGAGGCATAGTCGCTTGGCTCCTCTGACGAAGGAGTGAGTGTTCTAAGGATAAGCTTCACTAATTTGGAACAGTTTGAGGTGTATATAATAAAATTTGGAGAATAAAACTTATAGTGCTTAGGGCTGGCTTCATGACTTGTGTTTCCCATTGTAACCCTGGGCTTTGTCGCACCACAAGTTATCATTAGTAGTCCCCTTATTTTAGGATAGTTCATTCTTTGTCTAGCCCACTGTAAATAGATGATTTGTTGCCTCAAAATATGTTCTAGATGTATCAGATGAATGACTAGATTCAAATAATGGAGGTCGAATCACCCTGCAGTATGTTTATTTATACAAGGCTTCCAATGCTTGAGCTAGGGATCCTGTACTATCTTTTCCATTTGACTGTTCAATTTGCCAGGTCAAAGCATAATCTGACCTTTGTCTGGCCTTTGTTCTTTAGCGGGCAACCATCAGAGTTGATGGTGAAAACGCATTTGGATATGCCAAAGCAGAAGATGGAGCACATCGGTTGGTTCGTTGCTCACCATTTGATAGCGCAAATCGCCGGCATACTTCATTTGCTGCCGTTGCTGTTATACCAATTCTTGGAGAAGGACTTTCTCATTATCAGATTAAGGAATCTGATCTCCGAATTGAACGATTCCGTTCTGGTGGAGCTGGTGGTCAGCATGCTAATACAACTGACAGTGCTGTCAGGATAACTCATATTCCAACAGGGATCACTGCAACTTGCCAGAATGAAAGGTACAGGATACACATTTTGTTCTTTTGTTTTTAAGTTGCAAGTTTTCTTCCTGACTGTTTGTTCTTTATTCAAATGACAGGTCACAACATTCAAACAAGGCTTCTGCCATGGCAGTACTTCAGTCCCGCTTGGACAAACTTGAGATGGCTCGGCAAGCTCAAATGAATGCGCAGCATACACAATCCCTTGCTGAAAATACCTTTGGTAACCAAATACGTTCTTATGTGCTCCATGTAAGCATTAAAACCAATCTTGTTTGATGCAATTCCTAAATTTACTCCAGGAATGGCCACCTTTATCACTCGTTTACTACTTATATTGCAGCCTTATCGCATGGTTAAGGATCACAGGACAAGTTATAAAGTTTCAAATGCTGATTCTGTTCTCGAAGGGGATATTGACGACTTCATTTTGAGCTATTTGTCAGCTTCCCTTGACAAAGATGAAGATGAACTGTAAAGGAAGTTCAGATCTCAGTACTTGTTCTCAGAGTGATGATGCCGGATACAGCATCTTTTAAAACAATGAGATGGTGGTTGCTACTCTCACATTCTGGTGGAATTTCAGCTGACACGTTAACAGTTGTTTTAACGACCTACTTCTGCGGTGTTAAGCAGTTAATTTCAGTTGGAAATAATCCCATGGATGAGGAGGCATTAGATTGTAATCCCTTCTCCAAAATTTTGTAGCTTATAAGCTGGTGTGGTTCAAAAAAAGTTGGTTTTGTCAAGTACATAGGAGAAATGTATCACTGGACGTCTAGTTTATTACAATCCAAGTGATGCAATGTATTATACGGTCAGGTGATGTACTGAAGCAATTTTAGTGGTTATGGTTTTAGAGTGCTTGGAAACAAATCCACTATTGACATTTTTGTTCTGGATCTTTACATGGTAGGCAAAATGCATGAGCAGAAGCAACAATTTTGGTGTAATAAACTCGTCTCTGTTAAAAATTGTTGGTTTGAGTCCATAGATTTGATTAGACCTTAACTTTTATGCCATTCTCCTGTCAAAAGCTTGTTACTTTATGCAGGATACCAAGCCCCCTGCATTTATCTTTTGAGAAACTATGCTTGAAATTGTATAATTCTGGTCAGTGAAGGACCAGAAATAATAGAAATAATGAGCTGGTGGCTAATTTGCAGTCTAGCGTACTTTATAGTTTATAGTAAACCTCTCCACTCCCCAGTAAACGTGAGCTAGCATCCTGGTTTCAGATCAAGCTCTCATGAAATGGATAGAACCAGAATTAAGGATTTGTCAATACTTGCAAACATATATGAACCATTTCCATGTAGTCTTGAAACGCATTCTCCGCCATCATCTCATTAGTTTTTGTCCATGTCCTCAACTAATCAGTTTCCTTTGGGCAGAACAAGAATAAGGAGGAAATTTTTAGTAGCTTTTAAGCACAAGATATTGAGCAGAAGATTGAGAGGGAGAAACGCAATTGCACAACATATTCCCGATATATTACAGCGTAGAAACTCTCACAGAAGTTAAAGTTGGGACACATACCCCTCATCTCTACAATGCTTACCAAAAAAGAAAGAGAGCAAAAACAAAACAAAATTGGACGTGGATAAAATGCAGAGAAAATCACTCAAAACATGTAGCATGAGCAGCTGGTGCTTGGATCAAGAAAAATGGATTCCAGCCTTGTTAAATAGAGATAAGAGGAACATGAAATCTGTCTGTGTAAGTTTTGAGGATCTTCTCTCTTCAAAATCTCCTTGCTTCAATACATTTAAAACCTTTTCTTTAAATTCAGATCCTTTTGCACTTCCATCATCCACCTCCATTTCCTCATCATCTCTTCCATCATCAACATCCATGCTCAAGTCTTCCAACGTATCTCCCAAAGCAGATACAGCCAAAACCATCTCAGTATCATCGGAAGAACCTTCATGGGATAGCTGTAATGCTTGCAAGGTTTTGTAGTTCTTTTCAAGCAACGACAGGACAGTCTTCTGTCTAAAAATAGAACCTAGAGTTTTGTTCTTCCGGTTGAAACATATTCGAACTAAACCATCCCATTCCTTGAAGTTCACAGGAGGAAGAGTTTTCCTAGGCTCTATTCTAACTACAGAAGAGTCAACCTTCGGTGGAGGCCTAAAATTATTCCTCCCTACTTTCAGTAAATGAGAAACGCGGGCCAATAATTGTGTGTTCACTGAAAGGCGACAATATAGAGTATCACCAGGCTGAGCAACAAGCCTCATTGCAAATTCTCTCTGGAACATTATTACAGCACACCTGAACAACGGACGATGTGATAATAATTTGAAAGTGAGTGGAGACGATATTTGATATGGGATGTTTGCCACACATATATCGAAGTAAGGTAGTTCACACTTAAGAACATCCCCTTGTATAACCTGCACCATTAAATGCATAGAGAATCAGCTATGAGAACCCAGAGAAATGAGCAGACTATACACTATATAGCTGCAGAAACATAGCATACACTATATAGTACAAGATTGAACGTTTCACAATTATTTACTGTCCAAAGTTATTGCAAAATTTTCCATTATGAGGGCTAACCTTTTGCTCAATTCCTAATCAAGGCGATGGCTTTACTAGACATTAAGCAAAAAGTTAAGCCCTTTTCATGAACTGTGAAACTTAACTCACCCCTGTTCAAAGTTTTTCCCAAAAATGTTTTCAATTTATGAAAATGACCCCATTATCTAATTAATTTATATGATTCCTTAAACATTTCTGTTTTTTCCATTTATCCGTCAGGTGGTGTCCCGGACATTGCCCGTACCTCGAACTACTACTGCTCCGTCGTCCCATGATTCCTTAAACTAATCATAGTCTCCTCAAACAAATCGAACGATTTATACATGCATTCCAACAAAGTTGAAATCTCAAACACTAAACATTGAATTAACGAAAAAGAAACTTCACCAGAATCCATTTCTGTTATGATATACCTTGAGTCGACTAGAAAAAGGGGTTCCTTGAAACCTTCTTTGCAGTTCAAGAACCATACGGGGGTCAACTTCTACGGCGATGACTGATTTTCCAGCTTCCAGAAGCTTTTTCGTGAGATTACCAGTACCGGGACCGATTTCGAGGATGACATCAGTGGGTTTGATGCCGGATTTTTGGATAATAGAGTCGATTAGAAGTGGGTTTTTCAATATGTGCTGACCCTTTGACTTGTGGAATGGTATCCCACCTTGGAAGTGTGGGTTGCCACCGCCACCGGCGCTGCCTTTACGGAGCTTTTCTTTCTTTATCTTTCCTCCCGCCATGGATTGTTTGGGAAAGTCGGAAGCTTTGGGAGGTTAGGCCTCACTTGGAGGAGGGAGTTAGGGTTTATCATTTTTTGAAATGCATTTGGGCCTTTTGCATGGTGAAGGTGTTTGGGCCTGAAGATGATCCCGGCCCAGTTTTCGAAGTTTAATTGTTTGGTTAGTCCCTACTCCCTAGTTAGTTTATTTATTTATTTTTTGGGTTTTATTAGTACTTTGTTTATTTATTAAATAAGTTTTTGATTTAATTAATTACTAGTTTCGTTTACATGTGAAATTTGCCCTACATGAGGAAAATTGATGTGAGGGATAAGGGCAAGAGGAGAATGGTCAAGAAAACCTCCTGTTTTCAACCTAAAAGAATTTAAAATTTGGTTAAGTACAAGGGATTTTGTAGAAATTCTAAGCATCACATGTCTTATTTACTTAAAACATGTGCTTTACCTTTTTTATTTTTTTGACCAGTAGAGTATTTCCTATGTATTTTATTTAGTTAGGGAAGCAATCATAATTTTAAAAGAGATTTATACACCTACATTAGCTTATGGAAAATTTGAAAGTTTTGTTTGGGTTGAAATACAATAATTCATTAAGTCTTAAAAGGGATTTGTTAAACACGCATAGATGATGAAAACATACTTTAGAATAAAAGCACATCCCTTGTCTTTAATACTACTCCTGTCCGTAAAGATACTTCCACTTATAGATTAAGAAGTTTTTTTTTTGTTTTTAATGGGAGGTTTTGAATTTTAAAATATCTTATTTACAATTCATCTTACTTTACTAGACAACCCAACCTTTCTCAAGAAGGGTAGTTAATGTAATCATTTTTGCTTAGCACTTTTCTTATATGCTATTCTAATAATACTTGTTTTAGTGTGTATCTATTATTTTTTAGAAGAATGGTTGACTAAAATTTTTTTTTTTTGGGAAACGATAGGTAATTTTATTAACATATGTATGAACTATACATTTTGTAAGCAAAGACTCAATTAGAACTATACAAAAGTGTACTATGACACTGAGGGTCAATCCACTACTCATCAAAAGAGAGACTTAGAGCATAGTTGCTAATGTTGCTAATTCTATTAATATTTTTAGTCCTTGACAAAAAAAATGAGCATTTCATAATTACTGAACTTAAATGGATGTTTTCCATGTGCGAGAACAATCTAAGGGCGCTCACAAATAGGGGTGCAAACGAATTGAGTCAAGTCAAATTTTGACCTGATTGAGCCAAGTCTCAACTTAGTTTTATAAAACTCGAATTCGAGTTCGAGTTCGACGAATTCAAAATGTAAATTTCGAGCTCGACTTAATTCGAGTTCGATGAATTCAAAATATAAATTTCGAGCTCGACTCGAGCTTAAAAAAATAATAATATATTTATTTTTTGAAAATAAATAAAATAATAATTTTTAAATAAATAGTAAAATATTAGAAATATATATGTAATTTTATTATTAAAATAAAAAATAAAAAATATTTATAATCAAATCGGCTTGCGAACTAACGAATTAAATATTTTTGAACTCGAGTTCGACTTGGTCAGCTCGAACTCGACTTAAGCTTGATATTGATGGAGCTCAAGTCGAGCTACTCGCGAGCAACTCAATCATTTGCACCCTTACTCACAAAGACTTAATTAGAGTTATACAAAAGTGTACTATGACACTGAGGGTTAACCTACTCCTCGTCAAAAGATAGGCCTAGAGCATAACTGCTAATGTTGTTATTTCTATTAATATTTTTAGTCCTGGACAAAACAAACGAGCATTTCATAAACAGTGAACCAAAACCATAGATGTCTTCCATGTGCGAGAACATTCCAAGGGTGCTTTTAATAAAATTAAAATTTGAAAATTGAAAATTAAAATCTAAAGTTTGAATCCATTAACTTACTAAGGCTCCGTTTGATAAAACTGAATCTGAATTCTAAATTCTGAATTCTGAATTTTGAATATTGAAACAATTAACTTGCTGAATTTTAAGCACTAAAAAGAGATATATGAATATCTGAATCTTAATGCTGAACCTATTTATACTGTTTGATAAACATTTATAACTTAATGTTTAATAAGCTAAATTGTACAATTTTGCCCTTCTATCTTTTAATCCAAAAAGGAAATAGAACCTATGATTTAATTAGCTTAAAATTGTTAGGTATGAAAATGATAATATTTATTTTTAAATCAAATTAATATAAAATAAGAAATATATTATGAAAACATTAAAAGAAACATTACAATCCAATAATTCATATAACATATAAATTCGAACTAAAAAAATTATAAATGATTGTTTGTAATTTCTTCACGTAGGTTATGCATGAATAATTGATCAGCGTGTCTGGATCCTTCTCTTACTTCTTCATTTGTCTCGTCATCTTCGACCTCTTCTCCATTTTGTATTATGGCATCATCATCATCATATTGTTGAAACCAATAATCATTTGCAGATGGAAAAAGATAAGGAGTAGACAGATGTGAGGAGCATAAAAAAATTGTAAAAGTCATTAAATAGGGAGAAAATAGAAGTAGAAAGCCATTAGATAGAGAATATCGGTTGTTTAATAAGATAAGGATTTTGAATAGAAAATATTAGGTTGTTTAATTAGATAAGGATTTTGAAGGTAATTAACAAACAAGGATAGATTTGATAGATAAGATAAAGTAGTTGAAGTAAATCTCTTGATTCTTATCAAACTAAGCATTCAGTTACGATTCTGGTGCTAAAAAAAATACATACAAATTCAGCACCACTTAATAAGTTCAGCAGATGAATTTTTATTTATTAAACACCCAAAACATCTGAATGTCTGAATGAATTCAGTTTCAGCACTTTTTTTTATGTTGTCAAACAAATACTAAATTGTTAAGTATATTAATCTGATACATTTGAGTGAATGTCATGTTAAATGATAAGTAAATAGCTTATCACCTTTTTTTTTGGAGCAAGTTTTGCCTAGAAAATTCAGTGTTATTTTATTAATTAAAATATTTTTTTTTGTTATCAACGCATTTGAATATGTTAAGATTTAAATCCATTAAGTTTAAGTGTTAAATTGGGATATCAAATAGCGCCTAATATCTTTAGATTTATGGGCTCGTATCATTTCCAACCGGTGTTGTTGTGGTATTCCCACTATGATCCTTTTTCACTGTTTATCTCTTGCCTTGATCAGTGCAAATTTGAGAGCCACCGCACAATCCAACAGTATCTATTTTTTTAAAAAGAAAATACGTCCATAATTTCAAAATAAACACAAAAGAAAATGAACATATCTATGAAAGCTTATTAGGAAGAAAAACTACATAATTTTGATAGTTTGTAAAGGTTATCAAATTGCAAAGCATAGTGAAAGTACATTCCCCATCATAAATGTGAAAAAAGCTTACTGGTAGCAAAAAATTATAGCCACGATAATTGCCAAGCATTTACCTAAGACGAATTATGAATACAATCTACAAACTAATTTCTTTACAAGAAAGTAAAATGAGATAAAAGCTAGAATAAAGCATGCATAATTTGTACGCTATTACAAGTATAAGTAAATTTATCTAATATTAATCCACATAGTAAAACTATCCAACACATTATTGTTAAACTTTTAAGTACTAAACTATTCCTTCTCTCATAAGAAAAAGAAAAAAGAAAAACAAAGTGTACCAATGTGTTCAAATTTGCGCTCCAAGGAGTACTTTCTTCAAGGAAAATTAGTTATGAGGACTCAAATGGAAGTATCTTAAAAATTGAAGGACCTCTTCAGCATTTTACCTTCCTTTCACAGTTTAGCTCCGCCTAGGACGTGAAGTGGAAGATAAAACTATTCTTCAAGAAAGGCATAATCAGCAAACAGGAAAACAATCCGAAAAAAGAAAAAGAGTCAACCTTTTCTCGTCAAGTTCTTATCTGATCGGTTTCCCACCTCGTAAATCTAGTCGTAAACCTAAAAAATTTACATGTTTTATCAATAGAATCAAAAGAATGGAATCGTCATCGTCTCAACAGCAGCTAATCACGCCGGAGGACGTATTGGAATCGTTGATGAACGACGGAACCATCGACGCCATCCGGTTGAAAATCATCACTCAGCTCAAAGCCAATGTTAGTTACCCCAGAAAAAGACGCTTCGTTTGGTATAAAGGGTTGTCAGTTGTTATCATTAATTCAGCAAAAAGCTGTCTTATTTATTCGGGTTTTCTTGCTTTTCGTTTTGGAAATTATTCAGGAAGAATTGAAGAATACGACAGTGAAAATGGTGGAGCAGAGTAAAGTTTTGAATACTCCAGGGGCAGAGAAGCAGACAAAAAGAGAGCTTTTTGATGCCCTTCGACAAGAACTTGAGTAAGTTTTCAACTTTCTGTACTAGATTAATTTTGTTTAGATGCCTTTTTATGCTTTTGAAACTCAAATTTGATGAAAATTAGATGCAATAATTTGAGTTACTTACTATATATCCTTGCTTTTGTTGTTTTATGTACCTAAAGATTTATTAGAGCTTCAAAAGTTGTGGTATTGTTGCTTCTTTGGATTTTTGAGTAATCATAGTTTTGAACTTTATGACACTGATTTTCATGGCTCTATTGGGAAGCCGCCTAAAACCCATTAAAGACGCCTGCTTTGCTGGAGTTGTTCCTAGGGATCATAATTGGTTAGCATGTTTTTGAAGTATTTATCAACACGCGGAAGAATTCATTTATCTTTTCTATGAGATGCGCATGATTTTCTAAAACTCTGTTTGTGTGTGTCTGCCTATGCATTGAAGAAAGGAAATATATGGTACTTTGGCTGTTTTAAGTATGCCTTCAATTATGGTAAAGTAAATGCTCTACATTAGAAGATTCTTTGGGCTATGACCTTGGATTTTGGTAGTCTTAGTAGTGGAGTATATTAGTCTCTATGTTGTTCATGCGAAAGTTAGTAACCAGCTATCAATTAGGAAAGTATGTAAGCCACCTTTAATGATCATACTGGGTTCTGTCATTTTCGTTTGCATAGTAGATTTCATGTTCTTTATTCAGCCGGGGACCAGGAAGACTACGGGCAGAGAGTATGATGGAAGCACTTCGGATTGATGTAGGAAACAAGAGAAGTGTACTTGATGTAGTGATGCTTCCTGTAAAACAAAAATAAAATATTGTCAGGAGAGAAAACTGCAGAAAGAAGGCAAAAACAATCAAATATGGGGTTAGGATATTTGGATGGTATTAAGTAGTAGTGTTTGTGCTCCTCATGTTTGGGGTTGGAAAGGAAAATCTTTCCTGATGGGACGGAGTATGCTGAATAGGTTTATACTTGCATTCAACTTTATAATGGTGAAGTTGGGCCAGACTCGGGTAAAAACCTTGATCATGTGCAAGTTTTCTTCAGAGTTTCTCCTCTCTTTCATTTCCATAAGGACTGCACCTTGGTTGCGATTTTATTACTGAACTCAAAGTTAACTGTTTCTGCTCTGGATTTAGGCCAACTTTGAGTTAAGTTCAAAAATTAGCCGGTGTCTTTTTTTTTTTGGGGGGGGGGATTGCGATCACTCTTAGCACTGACATGGTGAAATCCTATTAAAAAATTCATCTATGTTTAAATAGGTTCAAGGCATTTACACTTCGAACTTATGGGAGTAAGTTATGGAGTTAGTGGGGCAACAGAAGTGTATAAAGAATATTTCTTTACAGGCTCCTGTATGGAATAAATCTTTGAGCATCTCTTTTAGAAGTTTTGATACATAATGAGATGAAGCACAAATGAGAATGAGGGTATGTTCTACAGATTCTACAATTTTCTGTGATGTCTATAACACAATTTTAGGTTTTGAAAGTGATGAATTCCATAATGTCAGTAAACTAGAAAATGTTTTCCATGCAAGTATGCAAGCTTTTCATATAACTTTAGTATAGATCACTCGTTAACTGGTTATGGGAGGGGAGGAATATTTGTTAGAGACCTCTATCTATGAAATCTTTCAGACACAACATCTTATGGAGGAAATGTAGATGCTTCAAATGTACTCTCTTGCCCCGGAAGCTTGGTTTTTTCTATAGGGAAGAGTAGGATTTAGCTTATGATTTGGTGGCTGTAGTAATTTGCATTTGGTTGAGGCTGATTTTAGCAAAGAATTGAATATGTATTGTTGTTTTCTATTGGCAAAAAGGGGAAAATTCTAAGGGTATAAATTTATGATAATTATGGAAGAAAGCTGGAGCATCAATGTAGAACATATACTTGAATTATGCTTTGGCTTGAGAAACCAAAGTTCCATAAGCCAAGCTGCAAGCTACTATATCTAAGAAGCAGCTGAATTTCATGAACCATTCTACCGAGTAATCAGTTATCCTGGTTTAATAGCTGATTTTGCATAAATAAAGTACTTCTATAACCTTACTGATATTGGAGTTTTATTGTTGACTTTGAACACTCCTGGAAATGGCTCTCAGTTGAACTAGTTAAAAAAAGTATAACTGGAGAGGCTTCAATTAATCATAAACCTATGCAATGTAGAATTTGTAGACAAAGCGAACGCAAAAACTGATTTGGCTGTTTTTTGTGTTTTACTGTATCTATAGCTTAAAATGTCATCTCTGCACTTCTGATCTATACTTTAAACATTGTGGAATGTTAGGTTAAAGATTCGGACTCTGTTTAAGATGGCCAAAAATTTTCACACCTTTTTATTCCTATCTTAGCTACATGCTGATATTGAATTGCCTTCATGTTCAAAAGTGATTGGTGCGACAACCAATGAATCTGCACTAGCCGAATTTCCTAATTTCAGAAACAAAGCTTCTTTGAAATTTTTGCATTATGTTCTCTCTCTTATTCGTTGAGTTCACAATGTCAGTGACCCAAACACGGTGCATGATGTTTGTTGGTCAGCTTTTCACTTTGATTATAGTAAACAAGCTGCTAGAGTCACGATTTTGTTTGGTACAGCTTTGTATGTTGACAATGCAAGTATCATGCACTGTCTAAGCTTGTGTTGATGATCACTGCATTTAAAGTTGGTTACGCAACAATATCTTGCACCTTTATGGAAGTGTCTGGGTTATCTGAAGACTCTGAGGTTACCTAGATTCTTGTAAAAACTTAAGTTGTCTTTAAATGTTGACCCTCTAAACTGACAGTACTCACCAAACTGAAAGTGTAAAAATGATTTCACGGAGTTATTTTTGTATTTATTAACCTTTTTAGATGAGTTTGGAACTATGTAGTGACTGATGCAAATTTGCCAGAAGGTTTTGTGAGGAAAAAATAGTTGTTCCATATTGGTTCTCAGTTGTCTCTGAAGATATTCGATATGTGTATACACACGCACACGCACATTTTTGGCTGACAGAATATAGTTCTTTTGAGTATGCATTAGTGGCAATTAAATGAAGACCGAGGCCTACTTTCGTGTCTGCCCCATATATCATGATTTTGGGGAAAGAGTAGTTGATTCATTTCTGGTACCCACTTGCTTAAATTCATGGTTCCAAAATAACTTTTTTGTGGGTTTTGTTTGATTTGTGCAGAACGTCAGTGCTTGAGAAAGCCTCCAAGTCAGTGTGGGAGCTGATTTTGGATAACAACGGCATAGGAAAGGAATTAAGTCAAACAGTTGAAAAAGTTTTCTGTCGATTGAGTGGCAGAGAACCTCCATTATTTCCTGCTAGTGTTGAACTTGAACCAGAGAAAGGGAAAGAGAAAGAGACTGAAGAAAATGGAGGAAAGGAACAGGAAAACGTCATGGATAATTCGGATTCTTCAACAAAGAAGAGGAAATTTGATGAAATAGGCTCAGAAGAGGGAACAGATGAAGTTGCTAGCAGATAAAATGCTGCTGCACCAGCCTCTTTGGATGATTCTAGTAGAGTACCTCCTCCAAGTGCAAAATCGTGAACCTTCATCAGCAGCTGCCAGGTTATGAGGACAAGATAGTCTTCTTAATCATCTGACTTTCCCTTTCCTCTGACCTAGTCCTTTTTCAGATTTGCTGTATGCCGCCCATTTAGAGAGAAATTCATAGTGCTTTCCCAGAAAAGAAGGGCATTACATATCAGTATTTCAAGCATTAATTTGGTTTCTTGGAGTGGTATGCAGAAGACCTCTTTGTTGTATGTCCTGAACTAGTTAGGATGAAAGGTAGAGCCAGGGACTGTAAATACTCAAGGGAGTCAGATTTCTAAGATTTATTTTTTCGGTTTCCATGTAGCTTCTGAAGTTCAAAGAATGAGTTTTTCCATCTCCTGAGGACAACAATAATTGCTTCAGCACCCTACTCTTTTCCAGACAAAGAATGTAGCTCCCTCCCCCCATCATATTTACAATTTTCTGTACTTTTAACTTGAGGAAGTGATTCAAAGCCAAATTTCCTGGTTTGTTTAAACATATTTGTTTGATCAGACATCCGAGGAGGATCTATGGATAGTAAAACAAGAAGAATAAGTAATTGAATCCAATCAACCAAGTCATTAGTTTGTCAAGATTGTATTGGTTGGTACATATTTTTACTAGTTTTTAATAGCATGGTTTTGACTCTTGAGTCTTGAATTTGGGGTGCATGAAGTTTGTTTTCCTAGGAAATTACGTAATCTACAAATATGAACACTGTCAAATTTAAACATGCTGAGAAACTGCTAGCATAAATGGACATGGAAGATTCCTCAAACAGCAGTCTGAGTTGGTTATGATTAAAACATTTAACAGTGTAACTGGGGCTTCACTAGCACTTCTTTCAAACCTTAAAGAATTAATCTTCATTGCACTAATAGATTAAAGAATTCAACTCAAGCTGTTTTTCATTGTTAAAAAAAAAAAAAAAATTAAGCTGTTTTTCTATTAATTTATTTAATATCCCTATAAAAAGAAAAGTTATACATATTTAGACATTCTAAATTTTTCAGAAAAAGATCAAGATTTTGTACACATGAAAATAAATGTTAAGTTCAATTATATTCCAGCATAAAAAAACTACTAGAATAGCTAGGTACGTATCACAACTTCAACCAATTTTTTGAGTCAACTTCAAAAACCAATTTCCAAATTGAAAATTTGGAGACTCAGTTGAATTTGTAGCATGCCATTAATGGCAACCGTGGAATAAAAATGCTGTAAACAAATTATCAAAGAAAATCTAGAACTCTAATCAGAAACTAAGTTTATTTGTAAACAGCAATAAACTAATCAATCTAATGTACTGGTTTCATACAAGCATAAACAAGACATTGATCATGATCAATGTAACCCTTACATTCCTAATTTAATCCTCATGAACAATAACCTAACTTCATTATTCTCAAGACAACTCTAGATCCTAATTAAAATCTGCTTATTCTAATTAAAACCCTACAACCCTATTGTTCTTATAAATCTATATATCTTGGTTAAGAGCTAGAGTTGAAAATTCTTCAGTCATGGGATATGCAGCTAATGCATATGGACAGGGTGAATTGTTTGAAGTGTTTGTTGCCATAGCCTCATCAAACTCTTGCCATGCCCCATCTGCTGACTCTGGATAGCCAACTAGACCTCTTGAAATAGTGGGATTACCTTGCATTATTTGTTCTAGATCAAGAAAGGGATACATTGATTTCACCCTTGCTACAATTGAATTCTCATCCGATGATGATGATGAACTTACCATCTGTGCATTATCAACTAACAAATGATTCTCAATATTGTTGAAGTTTAGTAAGCCCACACTACTAAATTCATTGGATTTTCTCCTGAGCTCTCCAAGAGCCATGGCATTGGCAAGATGGCTAGAGAAATCACATCCCACCGGAGTAACAGCAGGTCCTCCTGGTAGATGAATTTGATTTGCTAATTTTGCCAAATTTGCTTCACTCAACAGTGCCCTTCTATGGTTTTCCAACATTATGAGATCATTCACTGCCATGTCAAAAGGAGGAAAATCCATAAACATGATTGCAAAATATTTTTTTATGGATTTTATAAAGAGTAAATCTTATATACACTGACGGTGTATACACTATTACGGTTGGATATACAACACATATGCAAAATTTGAGTTTTAAATTCAAATTCGAATTATGTGTCATGCATCTAATGGTGAAAGTATATACACTGTTAGTGTATAGAAGACTAATCTTTTTTCTAACTAGCTTGTGCCCACCAACAAAATATATGTAGATAAGATGAAAACATAATTTTATTACCACCAGGAAATAATAAATGTCTAATATCATAAGTGGCAAAGATCCTACAAACATTTCCACGAGGTTGTCTACAAACAAACTAGGGTTAGAATTAAAGATAAATTCAAGTAGTCTTTTAACTTGTCAAACCATTAGCTAGTGAAACCCTAAAATCAAGGATTAGCCAAAATTTTTATTCCTAAATAACTTGTGCCTTGGTACATTATTATTGTTTAAGCTCATTTGTCCTCCTAGAGATACCTGACATTGGTAAATTTGTTGAGTCCATCAACCGAGGAAGTGCTGCTTGTCTCAAATGAATAGGAAGGGAAGGATGGCTTGAATAGGAGGGGAGCTGCATCACTCCAGCAAGAAATTGTGGCCCGTATCCATTGAAGTCGAGAGAAAATTCAGACAATCCATTTGCATTATTTGCATCAAAATAGAGAGATTCTTGAGATGGGAAAGGCCTTCGGCTCAAGACTTGTAGTCTTGGATCGCATTGCTTGAGCTTTTCGTAGTGTTTGTCCAGTATTCCTGGTGCAAATTTCACACGGTGCCTCCTACAAACGAGGCAATCACATGCACCAAATTATTTATCATAATATGAGATTTTATTTAATTGGGACATTTTTTTTTTTTTTTGCAAAAACTGATTAACTTAAATAGAATTGAACAATTTTTGTACATGGAAAATGCAAAAATGTTTGAAGAAAATTCACCACCATACCTACATATGGGAGCTTGGCCTCCGGTAAAATCTGATGCTTGTTGCCAAAGGGTATGCTTTCGAGGTTGGGGGTTTGTTTCTTTAAAAAATGTAGGAGGTTGCTGCAACTGCACAAATAATGCAAAGCATAAAAAATGGTTAATGATCAAATGATAAATATTAATTAGTAACTAATTCTAGCAAGTAACTAGAAAAGAAGAACAAAATATTTTTACTACAAAAAAGAAAATATTCACCTCAACTTCAAGAACTCCAGGTTGATCATCAATGATAGTAGCCCTAATACCTACAATGTCTGACCATAGTATTTCAATCTTACTCTTCAGTGCCCCTTCAAGAACTTCCCACACCAATTTGCGTTTAGCATAGTAACATTTTGCTACCAAATGACCTTCATTCATTGAGTGTCTCTAACCCAAAAAAAAAAAAAAAAAAAATCCCTTGTTAGTAGATTGAAAAAAAATGGTCACAAAATTTTTTAAAAAAAAATTTCTTTAGTATTGTAGGTAAAATCAAGGGGATCACCTCCCATGTGCCAATTTTGATTGACAAAGCTTGGAAGTTGGAAGCCTTCAATTTTTCAGCATTGGACTGGGATCCAATATCATCTGGCTTTGAAGTGGGCTTCTTGCTATCATATTTGCAGGCCAACTTAGAAGAAGCATTCTTGGTTTGTCTTCTTTTAGATAACTTCATCTCAAGCAAGCTTATGAGGGATGGTGACTTGCTCAATTTCAAACCAAGTCCACCTGATTCTTCAGATGTGTCGATTTTCTCTTCCTACATAGTATCAACATTGTAACATTAGAACCTGATAGTAGTATTTGGTGCAAAACCATTACTGAGAAAAAGTCACAAACCCTAAATAGATATGCATGTTCGAAGACCTTCACATGTAAACTACTAGGAAGAACAAGAAGAAGATAATCCAAATCCTCAAGACATGGACCAGCCACAAGAATCTTAAACCCTTTGAGGAAACACACCAAAAAGAAAAGGAAAAGAAATTAAATGGAACATAAAAATTGAACATACACAACGATTAAAAAAATAAACAAAGAAGAAGAAGAAGAAGAAATGAAAGAGAATATCATCCACCAAATCTGGAAAGACACTGCTATTTCTCCAAGTTAGAACCAAGAAAGCATGAACATGGTCCTAGAACATTTAGGAAGCAAAACTTACAACTCCAAATCTGATTGGTATGGGATGAAAAAGAGATAGCCAAAAAAAAAAAACACAAAAAGTACCTGTTGTTGGTTAGGGAGTGATAACTTGATTCTTTTGGAGCTAGATTCACCTGGGCTCCCGAAACCTAAGTCAACATAAGTAAAAAGAGGAGGGTTTTGATAGCTTTCTTCAGGAGATGAAAAGGGTCCATTTTCGTTATCGTCTTCAACTAACATCTTCAGATTCTTCACTGTTTTTGCCTGCTTTCCTTAACTATACAATGGAAGAAGGAAGTAGGAGTAGAAGTTCCAAGGCTCAGAATTTGGAGGAGGAATCAATCTATCATTAGATTCAGATTTGTTATAGTTTCATGCATGTGTAGCAGGATATATATGAAGACTAAGCCGCTTGAGCTTAGCAACAAAATACGGCGTTGAGAGAGAAAAGGAGAAATAGCGAAAATATCGAAAATGTTCGAGTGACAGCGGCGAGTTAAAAACGGATGATAGTTGGTGGTGTTTTTCAAGTGGGATTGGACTCTTTCTTGACAGTGGGGCCTAACAATGTGAAGTGTAACTCGATGATGATCTCCACTAAAAGTCTTGGACTCTTGGAAGCAGGGACAACTCCTTCAAATCACTTTTCCATTTAGTTCTTCGTATGAAATGGTGTTGTGAAAACACTAAAGAAAAAGTACAAAGCAACGGAGTTACTTTCCTAGAGGAAAGAATTTATCACCTTTTCTCAAGATTCAAATTAATATTTTGCTTAGTTTTTTTTTGGTACTAATTAGTGTTATGAGGGCACTTAAGTGGAAGGTAACAGAGTTATTTACATCTAGTCAAGATTAAAATTATTTCGAAGGTTTAATCACAATGATAAACTTGCCACTATACCAAAAGACATTAGTGACGACTTGTGATCTATAGAAGGCAATAATTGCTCTCTAATAAGGCTCTATTTAAGGTTCGGTGCGTTAAAAAAAAGACGTTTTTAAACGTACTTTTGAACAAGTCTAAACAGCCATTCAAACTGTCTAAACTACAATAACATTGTATCATAAATCAAAAGACATTATTATTAATGAGTTTCTGATCTAGTAGAAGGTAATAAGTTTTTTTTTTTTCTAGTAAGACTCTCTGTTTTTGAAAAATCATGCATATTTCGACCCTATACAATAACATCTTCCTAATAGAATGAATGAGTTTTGGCCAAATTACAAGTTACACAATCTTAAAAAAAACCCTATAACTGCCGCACTATATCTCGACCCCTATGATTGGATGGAACTAACTCTTCTATAGCCATAGAAGTCTACAATCATCCAAATTCTACAACAAAGCTTCTCAACAACTATAAAAACATTGCATCATAAAGCGTTGAGTCAAATTTGTTGATTGTTAATTTTTAACTTTTTACTGTAAAAACCGTGCATGGTGTTATGCACTTCGGTTTTTTGCCAGATCAATCAGAATTGGTATACGACTTAAAAAGAACATATAATCTTGTTTCGTGTTTAATATGTTTGGGAATAGTCAAGTCCAATGGGCTAAGCTCATCTCTCTATTTCTTATTCGAATAATCAAATACTTTAATTTTGCAAAATATTCCGTATACCTCTGCTTTGGTTAGACTCAAGGGGTGCTTGGTTTGAGGGTATGCGATTCAGGATTTGGAATGATGTCCATTTTAAGTGCTTGGATAATAGGTATGAGATTGAAAATTTTGGAATGAATTCTAAAAAGTTAGCAACTCTCTATTCCCGAGTGAATTGGTGGGTTTTGTTAATTCCCATATTTGATTCCAAGACTCTTTGATGTCTCACCTAATCGGTCGCATTGGATTAGTGCATTTTGAGGTTCCCTACCCTCCTTCTTGTCTTCCCAACCCCAATCTTTGACATCAACTAACCCAGATTCTTATCCCTCTTCCTCCAAAGAAATTCTTGCTCTTTTCACAAACTCAGCTATTTGAAGCTGTTGCAGAGCTCCAGGAAATTCTTGATCTTCAAGATGCAAAACAGAAACTCTCGCAAGAAATCAGGTCAAAAGATGCTGCAATTCTTGCAATTATCTGTTCAGGTAAACAGTTCTTTGTTACGTTATTTTAGAAAAAAAATTGAGTCCAATTAACCCTTTTCAGTCATCTCATAAACTCGTATAATAAAATGGCACAAGTTATTTATTTATTTTTATGAGGAAGGCATAAATAGTACGTGTTTTTTAATGCAAACAAAACACATGTCGGCAATTGGCAATTGGCAATTGGCAAAGTGCTTAGGATATCTTCAGGAAAACAGCCGCCGGCGGCTATATAAAGGAAAAGAGAGAAATTCGCATTCAAGCAAAGTCCTTAAAGCAGTAAAACTGCATGTGGTAGTTAATTAGTTATATATTTCTTCTGCGCATACAAATAACGCAATTACAGTAAAACCTCTCTATAAATTAGTAGTTGTGGGACCATCCAAATTCTATTAATTTAAAGAGGTATTAATTAATCGATAAATTAGTAACTTATTAAGTTATTGAGTATACTTATAATTCGAAGAAACACTCATTTAATCATCTAAATTTTTATTTTATTTTATTTTATAAAAATTATGAATTATTCTATTAATAAAAAGAGGCTAAAAGTCTAAGGAATATAAACCAATCCACATCTACTTGATTTGCAACTATAATTAATGTTTTCAATGTACATACGTAACTGATATCATTTTTCTGTTATAATTAAAGAGGTAAAAAACACTTAGAAATATTAAATGGCAGATGCCACTTCTATTTCATTAGATGCATACAATGAATCAGATTAACATAATGTATATAAATGACAAGAAGATCATTCTTATAATAAAGAAACACAAAGTTTTCTTACATATCTTATTGTTAAATTATGGATTCCTATCTAAAAGATGTTCATAAATCAACAATTCATATTTTAGGAAAATATGGTACGTAATTTTAGTAAATTATTAATTTATGATATGAATGGGACCAAAGATTGTGTAAGTTTTTTGAAAAAAAATTATTATCTTATTATTTTATCAAAGTTATAAATTTTACAAGTCGAGAAAAATTATCATTTAATAAAGGTTATTAATTTATCGGATATTAATTTATAGAGGTTTTATTGTATATTTTGGAGAACCTTTTAGAAGAAGCGATCTCTTTAAACTATATTAGTATGCGAAAAAGAAAAGTAAAAATGCTGAATTAAATTCTAGTGATGGTAAGAAAAACACCACTGTACCTTTTTTTCCTTTATATTTTGCATAGACAAAGGCATTTTTTTAGTCTTAAAACATTATCAACTCATGGTCACTTTTTTCTTTGCAGTTTTGTAGAATATGGTCTTTTGATAAATATCTGCTTTAATTGATGGTTTACTAAAAGTTTAAAATGCACCTATTGGCTTTTTAACTTGCTAAATTGGCCGGCTTGACTCCGGAGTTTTCATTTGTACTCCCCGAACAAGTAAGAGTAATGAGTTATTTTGTGGCAAATGTTATTGGCACTCCTAGAAAAATCTCTAACACTCTATTCTCCCTTTAAAAACATAAAAGGAGATGGAGCACTAGAGGAATTTTTTTTTTTTTTGGAATGCTATTATCATTTTCCTATATTTTGGATGTTCATTATTTTGCTACTAGTCTGGGATATAGTCCTTATCTCAAAGGATATGACACAAAAATAATATCCTTGTCAATGCAAGTTCTTTTGATCGAAAGTTTACTCAATATGCACGGCAGGATACATCAATAATTCAATTATTTGAAAACTAAAGCAAACATCTTCTTGGAACAAATTAAAAGACTAAAAAATGTTTAGTTTTGTCAAGAAAAAAATATTACCTCCAAAGTTGTGGGTCTACAATATGCAAGGGCTTTTGTTTATGGATAAGTATCAAGAAGATATAATTGGAGTGTGCTCGAAGGGCTAGAATATTTGGTATTGGAGCATAAAAATTGGAAGATGGATAAACTTTTGATTCCTTGATAAAAATATACATCAATGCAGCACGTGAAATTTGCTTCTTTTTCTTCTTCCTCTTTAGCACTGACCAGTGCAAGGAAAAAAGAAAGCTTTGGTAGGCAACCATAGGATTTGTGAGGGAGGGCCTTCCTCAAGTCTCCTCTTTTCTTTATTGGACCTGCATGCGCATGCCCATCGTCATATGGGAAAAGGGTAACTTTATACTATTTGCATCTTCGTGATGATGTATTTTCATCCAGATTTCTTGCAAGTCTTTGGCTGCTTGATGATTAGTGCATCTGAGTAAGAAAATGACACCAATCATTTGTTTTTTACGAGAGCACTCACCACCATCTGTCTTCTTATGGTGATGGTGACTGGTTGATAAACTAATCTCATGTACACTATTTTGATAATTAGTGAGCCCTCCTATTATACAGTGCTTTATTCGGAAATTTCGAACACCAATTATCGTTCATGAGTACTCACTATTAGAGAATGCTAATTTTACTCGTAAATTCTACATATCGATTTTACACTTTTTAATACTCATTTTTTGAGCTTGAATACTAGTTTGTACTTTACAACGTGAGGAAAAAAATACCCTTTAGACGCTTAAAAATTTTCCCTCGTTAGAAAGTCGTCTACAACTTGAGAAGAAGCGACATTCTTTCTGCTGGTGGAAGGGTGACAGTTTCAATGGTCCCTAGTCGATGTATCCAATTCCAACCCCAAATAATCAGCGCCCACCCTCCACTTCTGCAACTCCGTGGCTTATTGCTACACTTCCACCAGCATCTTCCAATAGTCATCTACATAAAAGATCTTAGCTCAAAAATGAGATTCAATACTACTCATCATGGTTGATTAGTGAACTGTGTCTTTTGATGTTGAACAAGAAGTGTGCTTTCGTCCTGAGTTTGAAATGTTGAATACAAACAACAGTTGAACTAAGAAATGAAGGCAAGTGGTTAATTGATGAGTACGTACGTAGTGAGATAAACAATGCATATATGTGTAACCAATAGAGAAAAAGAGGAGAAATTATTATAACTTCGTAAATCCTACATATTTCAAGCATGAGCAATAAACTGGTTGTTGCATAGGACGACAAAAATTGTAACCAATGTTCAAGAGAGATTTGTTTGGATAGTTGTTTTTAGTGGTGTTTCCTTGATGAATATTATCATAGTATAAAAGGGCCTGTGCAAAATTTGTTTAGATGTTTTGTTTCTTTTGATAAAAAAAAAAAAAATTGTTAGGATAAGCCTAGCTTGTGGATAATTAACGCAGCCAAACTGTTCAAGCAGATAATGCGCATTAACTTTTCTCATTTAACCTTTATAAATTGGATTAACAGTCAAATGCATCACTTCATTAAAGAAAGTGAAAAGGAGATGCAATCTCTGTCCATTCTATATGAGATATCGTCACGAACTCATGCATCAGTTGTGATTAACGTTAAGCAATCTCCACTTTATGTTAATAATTAACTACTAATCAATATCACATGGGGCTTTTCAGTTGAATTATAATATGGAAATCTTTGATGAACACGCTTGCAATCTATGTGGGCTCCTGAGAATAACTAGCCTGCTTGACTATCTGGATTCTGGTCATTTTGCATAAACTCATGTTTCATAATAACTCCAATCTTGTTCCATTTCTTGCTATTGGCCATTGCCAAATAAACACAAATTTTATCCATCACTATTGACTCATTCTTGATCACCTATGCTCGTTTCTCTAATTGGATGTCTAGTCACCTGATATGCAGTTTCCATTAGGTGGATTGACAAATCCTACTTTTTTCCACAATCCCTACTCTCTATCTTGCTTCGTCATAATTGAGGTAATCATGGGATTTAGTCTTTTATCAACTATATTTGTAGGCGTTTAGAAGAAGATGAATGGATGGAATCTTTGTGGGTCTGGGGTCATAATATTATATCAGTTTTGGCGTCACCAGAGGATTGGATTAGGAGGTGTTCTTTGAGACGTGAATTGAGCCATATGCAGTCAAAAAGAAGCCTCCTTTCTAGTACTTCATAGTATCTGCACAAATCTAGCTATTGAGTTTAGTGACAAGGACGACTTTAGTAATGATGTCCATTTTTCAGCCTAAAACAGCCAAAAAAGAAAGACCAACTAAATCTATATAGCTTACAGTTAAAGATTGAAGTTCAAGAAAAAAGATGGCCAATTGATCATCGACTTCTTGGAGGTTTCCTTCGTTGGAATGGAGATGGATTTGTCTTTAGTACATTCTAAGAATAAATTTACCAATTAACATGAATCATGAAATAAAAGATATGGTTTCAAGAGATATTCTTTTTGTGCATGTAACACAAATTTAGCCTTTTTGCAAGGAAACAAGACTCAATTGAGATGATGATCATGCCAAATCTTGACACTATAAAGGCCATCCAGTTTTTTAATTCTACCTTTGTCTAAGTTGTAGTCTTTCAATGAGAGAAAATATTTAGATATAAAAAACCTCAAGGCTTTTGGATCTAACTCTTTAACTTCTTCATCACTAAATCACCCTCTTGAGATTAGCAAATTCTTATGATTTTCCTTGATTAAAAGCTAAAGATTGCTCATTCAAGATTACACAAGCCTCTTAGGCTTGGAAAGGTTTTGAAACCTGTCATCAAAATTTAGTCCAAACACATGGCATTGTAGGTGTGAAATCAGTTAAGCAGAAAATTGATGGACCATACCAACCCACTTGGCCGTCCAAGGAAAAAAAAGCCCTACCAAAAGCTATGGGATGCAAGGGAAGTGCCATGAAAAAGTTATAACTTTATCTTCGATGATTTCCCAAGGATGCAGACACGTTCTTAGAGTCACTTGGCATGGAACAAATTGTGATTTCAACGTAGTTTCAGACAACTTTTGCTTTAGAAAATGATTGATTTGAATCATCTCCCTTGGATTCAGGGGGGCCCCTATCAGTTGCATTCTCATCTGCATTCATTTCACTTCAATTGTGGTTGGAGTTGAAGCAAAAGGAATTTGTGTGCTGAACTTTCAATGTCTTCAACTGCAATGATTATCGTTCCAGAATCAACGTAGCCCCCCCCCCCCCCCCCCCCCAGAGCTTGTTTTTTCCTCTAGATTTTTTAGTAGAAAGGGTTTTATTTTGAAGTAGAGAACACATTGCAAATAGGAAATAGCACTTGCGACTTTAACGGATATGAGTTATTGCAATAATAATGGTTTTTTTTTTTTGGCATATAAAAGTTTGGATGGATTTAGCTCTGATCATCAACATGCATCGAATTGCTTCAAGGACCATAAGTCAATCATTATATGCTGCCCACCAATACAGCTCTCATATTGGCACACACAACCTATTGTGAAGAAACGACCCTTTTTTGCCAATTCAACTATAGATTAATTACAAAGTTTCACATTGCTTCAAGGACCATAAATCGATTATCGGTTTCAAGTCGTCCACCAATACAGTTTTCATATTGGCACACATGACCTATTGTGAAGAAGTGACTCATTTTTGCCAATTGAACCATAGATTAGTTATAGAGTTTTTACGGATAACCTACCAACACAACCCTCGCACTACTACACATGACTTATTTTGAGAACAAGTGATCAAGTTCTTATCAATTGAGTACTTTCGCCTATCAACATAACCCTTATATTGGCACACAGTATCTATGTGAGCAAATGATCCCTTCTTTTTAATTGAACCAACTTGTACTAGTAATAATGGTTACACTATTGAGAGTCAAAACCTTTGAATTATAATCTGAGTGGACCTTTAACTACTTGAATTTATCCATTTTACCCTCAAAGAACACAGCTTTCTCCTCCAAATTTTTAGCCATCAGACCATTTTCTTCAAAGGATCAACTTCCTAAATTATCTCTACTGCTGAATGACACTTACCTCTCTTGAATATATCCGACTTTCCGAAAATCTTGAGTGCCATTTTGATCCCAAAAACATCCAGAAAGCATTTTCTCTGTAACAATATTTGGTGTCGAGAATAAGTTAAAATTTCAACTTATTAACGAAATGACAAATATGAATTATAAGCAGATAACGAAAAGAGAAATGTGCTTTTATTCCAAAATAATCACATGGATCTGTAATCACAAAGTCGATACCTTCTCAGAAAAAAGTGTAGAAGAATGCACTTGTTACACAAGCAAATGGGCGAGAAGAATATTAGCGGTTGTTACTGGATCCACATGCATGAATGGGATTCAGAAAACATTGTAAGAGTTTCAAAAATATAATATTAGGAATACCATAGCCAAATAGATGGTACAACATGCTGCTCTAAGGCTTAGGCCGCCGGGGAAAATTTCATCCTAGATAGGTGGATAAGTGTGCTTTATACGTTTGAATGATTATTGTACAAAAACGTTGCTGTCGAACAAATGAATCATGGCATAAACTTGTATACAAAGGTCCCGTTCCGGGACCAAATCCGCCTGAAAAACCAGTTGGAACAAGGGACTTTCTCGGCTCCCTGAATTTGATCAGAACAGGATAATTTTTGGGACTGGCAAACTCAACGAACATCATGATACACCGAAACAGACTTATTCTTCCCTCTTCTCGTCGTAACTGAAAGCCAAATCATATACTTGACTATAATCATCTACAAAATGGACCTCCAGGCCTTCCTTCACGTTATCCGCAAGCTCATCAAAATCTCTCCTGTTAGCTGAAGGGAAAATGATTGTCTTCACCTCACTCCGTCTTGCAGCAATTGTCTTCTCCTTGACCCCTCCAATTGGGAGGATTTTCCCAGTTAGTGTTACTTCTCCAGTCATCGCCAGGTCCTTCTGGACAGGTTTGTTCATGGCAAGAGATAACAAGGATGTGATCATGGTGCAACCAGCACTTGGACCATCCTTCGGGGTAGCACCAGCAGGAACATGAAGATGAAGCTTGGAGTTAGCAAAGAAGGGATTTGCAGGATCCTTCTCAAGCAATATTGCTCTTGCGAGAGTGTGAGCAATCTGGGAACTTTCTTTCATGACATCTCCAAGTTGTCCTGTAACGTGGAGTGCACCTTTCCCTTCACCTTGCTCTACAAGAGTTGTTTCGATGTATAATGTTGATCCACCCATAGCTGTCCAAGCAAGACCCATAACAACACCAACTGGGGTCTGTTCGTATATGCGCTCTGCATGAAAGACAGGCTTGCCGACAAAATCCATTAAATTATTCGTGTCAACCAACACCTTATCCACTGTTTCAATCTCGTTACTCTTACTCTCGTCACTTTCAAGAATGACCTGTCATAGTCACCATAGCAACACTAAATGAGTAAAAGTTCACAAAAGTGCATCTTATGACCATGATTTGATTCAGATGAACTTCTCAAGCATGGAAGGATACATCCAAGTAGTCATTTATTCTTATTACATTGGAGTCGGACGATCACCACAAATGAGAATCATTCTAACAATTGGTACAGTTGTTCAACATTATTCTTAAAGTGTGTTATTAACCATAAAGCATGTTTGCTTGACAATCAAATTTACAAGTCAGGTATATGTTGTGTTTTACAATGAGATGGAAGTTTTAATTAAAGATACTGGAGGAGTTTGCAATCCTAGACCTCCAGGATAATCAAATGAACGAGCAAAATGGACCATTTTGTTGGTCTATAATTGGAAGATGTGCATACCAGAGGGAAGAAAAGAACAATTTTTTATACTGGATATAGATTGCAGAAGACAGTTAAAGATATTTATAATATACCTCTGTAGTTGCTGCTTGATCTGGAGACTTCTCTATGAGGTCAGTTGTGGGATCCAGTGACTTTGTTTCTTCTACGGAGGTTTCAGAAGCCTTTTCAATATTGCTTGGTTCAACAGATACTGCTCCATCTTGTGCCCCTTCTCCAGTTGAGGTTTCGGTCAAGATACCATGAGATTCTGCCGTTAGCTCAACAGATTGACCATCCTCAACTTCTGTGGCTGGAGGATTATTTTGTGCTCTCCTCCGCACAAGTTTTAGAGCAATCTTTCAAGACACCAAAAGATAATTTCAATATTTAAGCCAATTGACAATATCCTTGCAGGGATTTCAAACTTCTGAACTCTGAATCATATTTCTCACCAAAGTTGTGGCAACATGAAAACAATAAAAACATAATGCAAATTTGCAACCTGAATGAAAAGTTCAGTTATCTAGCACAAATGGGAATATAAATGATTTTGCATGAATAGCTAATCAAGAAAAGGAAAGCCAGATACAAGAAAAATGTAGGGGGGAGAGATAGAATCAGCAAACCTTGCGATATATCTTCTCAATCTGCTTTTGAAGATTCCTAACTCCTGCTTCTCTACAATAATTTTCTATCAAATATAGAAGAGCAGCATCGGTAACCTCAACCTGGGAATAATTATTAACCCCTATTATCAAAAGCATATATAGAACAATACATCTCTACACACACGTGTGTAAATAAATCTCTACTTTCGAGAAGACATAACTCCACGGGCCAAAATTCAAAGGAAATGAGCATATGCATTTGGGGAAAAAAATTCTTTCTTTGGCTTGGCATTAATTAATACAGAATGTAATGATTTGCAAATAATTATCCAAACTATTTGGGGTTGTCCGTGAAGACTATGCAGAGTCACTACAAATCAACACTCGAATCGCCTTGCTCTATTTAAAATCAATCAAGTCCTCTTGCTTTATTTTAGATTAATCAACCTCAAACATTTCCTGAGTGAAAAGTTTGATCATATTATTTCACTGGGCTTAAACAAGCCTGGTGCACAAGCTCATATAAAGTACATTCTTATCCAGAAGGCAAGTACTTCACCAATGTTTGAAGAGCATCGCAAATAGCTCGAAAATTGGTAGGAACTTTGAAAAGACAAAAAAAAAAAAAAAAAAACTCTCCTTAAGAAGAGTCACAAGAACTTAAAGACTGCAACTTATCATCAAAGACACAAAACTTCACAGAGAGAGAAAGAGCGAGAAACCTCTTCAGGCTTGATGCCACATGCTTCACGAGTATGTTTCTCCAAATAGCCCCTAGCAATGTGCATTTTCTCATCAGTAATATAACCAGCAATGGAAATTATCTCCATTCTGTCCAAAAGAGGATTGGGTATTGTATCCACCACATTCGCTGTACAGACGAACAAAACCTGCAGTATAGAATAGATAAGTAATCCCCCAAGTTGAATAATGCAGAATGATATCTACTTAACCTTTCACTCGCGACATTTATGCAACTGAAAAAGATGCCAGGCAGCAATAAATAACAAGTTAAACACCAATGAGAAGAGAAGCAAATTCTTTTAATAGTTTCTGCAAAAATGAGGTGGACTACTACAATGTTTGGGAGGGTTGATACCCAATATGCAATCCAAAGGATTGTTTTACAAGTATTGTTACTGCAGCAACTCTACCATAAACGAACATCCCAGGAGCAATAATGTACCAAGACATTAGTAATATCATGCAAAGAATCAGCATTAACTACCAAATTGACCTCTCCATGATTAGATTTATGCTGGAATGAAGAAGTGGAAACTGAAGACAAGAAGTGGGCTGGAGTATGTTGGGCAAGATCAATTTACCTATCTATTGACCAGAACTTGCAATCACTGAAGTATTTCCTAACCTTCCACTTACCGCGTTGGGGTGGTTAGTGATATATCACTAGCGGTATATCTATAAACTTAAAACAATCTTTATTTCAAAGAAAAAAATCTTTCACCGCATATGAGTTGCTCCCACTTAATACATTATTAGCTAACTCTCCATTCTATTTAATATAGGTTAAGCACCACTTTTTCCAAATCATATTATTGCAAGAAGAGGTACATTTGCTTGCTGACTAACCTTTGACAAATCAATTGGAACATCAAGGTAGTGATCTAGAAAATTAGCATTCTGCTCGGGATCAAGAAGCTCTAACATAGCACTTGCTGGATCACCTGCATGTCCCCTTCCCAACTGCCAAAAGCAAAATTGTATGAGGAAAAAGATGAGAATCCATGGGTGTTGCAAATTTCATAGACCACTAACCCTCTTCAGAAAAAGGAGTCAACAGAAATGATAATTAGTGGAGAATAATTGTACTGTGGTCAATCAGGACAAGATAATTGAACAGGAGGATAAGCAGAACAACAAAAGAAGCATATCAGACCTTGTCAATCTCATCGATTAAGACAAGAGGATTAGCGGTTCCTACATTCTTCAGACATTGCACCATCTTCCCTGGCATGGCACCAATATAGGTTCGACGGTGCCCCTTGATATGTTTTCCAAAGTCAGTAACATATGACAAACACAAATGTTGAATAAGTAACTGCATATGTCTAGTTCACAACCTACCTTTATTTCAGCAACATCAGACAAACCTCCTACTGAAAACCGGTAGAACTTACGGTTCAATGCACGTGCAATTGAACGGCCAATACTCGTCTTCCCAACTCCAGGAGGACCCGAGAGGCAGATGATTTTTCCTGTTATTATTCAAATGGAGACGCATGCGTCAGAGAACAAAGGTCACTTGTAGCACTGCATAAAATTGAAGTGCAAAATAAAGGCCATTCTTATTCAGCACGCGTAGTGCATGGCATCAGGAGTGAGTCTCCTCAGAAATCTTGTTGCTTTCATATAGTCTATCACAACTCCTCACTAAATACATTCAAATTCTAACAGCCCTTGGCCAGTATCATCATGGTCAACATCACTCCACGTTCAATCAAAAAAGGATCCACAAGATAACTTAAATTACATAAAAAATATGCATTCATGAAAGTTTGTAATTGAGTAAACTTTTCCTGAAAGTATCGAAACCAATTCTTACTTCTCAAGTAATAACTTTTAGTGCAATCTAAATGCGCTACTATGAAAATCAGCAGAAACAAACCTCTCTGCCAGATGCAGCCTAGTGGATTAGAATTCAAATGAATTTAAAAAAAAAAAGGATGCACGTGGAGATATCTAGTGGTAAAGGTTTGGTCAATCATAACTAATGCACTAAAGGTAATCAGCCAATATTTGATGATTACAATGGTATGGAAATCAAAAGTCAATCAACCTGATGAAGACAACCCAAATTAGTAACCCACCACAGGTATTTCTACATCTACACATGAAAATTTTCTATATACGAGGCAACGAATTTCCTAGTTGGTGTTTTATGAAACAATGGACATGTAATAACCCTGATCCCCTGCAAAATTTTCTATTGATTTGCTCTTTCTGTAGTTCTTGGTGTGCTTAACATGTCCAACAAACATAGTTGAGAAACCAATGCGAGTCAATGAATGCAGTTGAAGTGATTTTCAAACCTCAGGCAAATATAAACTGCAATATTCCATATACTGAATGCATTAGTTTCTCCCACAGAAATGTTTGTATTTCCTTTTATGAAAAAGAGATACATGAATTAGTTAATCCTCCAGAAACTACAGCCGCATGAAAAAATTTTAGTAGTACCCCATGCACTATGTTTAATCGGCAGAATCCAGTAGACTCTTACAATGCCCCAAAGAATAATTGATATTAACTTTTTTCCAACGAAAAGTGCCAAACAACATTAACATTGTCTACAGTGTCGATATCATAGAAAAAACCAACCTTGTGAAGTTCCTCTGAGTTTTCCCACAGCTATAAATTCCAATATCCTTTCTTTAACATCAGTTAAACCATAGTGGTCCTCATCAAGAATTTCTTGAGCCCGTAAAATGTCAAAGTTCTCATCGCTGCATATGTGCAAGAAACCATTAATGCACCAGCAGTTGAACTAGTCAGCAGGGCTACAGCATAAAACAGTAACATTCCAACAGCAGAATAAACATTTTCAGCTACAAAGTTGTACAAAAGGGAAAGGAAGCAAACAGCAAACCTGTAAATTCCCCAAGGCAGTGCAGTCAACCAATCTAGATAATTACGTGTAACATTAAATTCACTAGAACTAGCCTCTAGCAACTGCAGCTTTGTCAGTTCTTCTTCAATGACTTGCAATACATGAGGCGGGCATTTATCCTTTTTTGGCTCAAGTCTTTCCCTGAACTTTGCTGCAGCATAAAAAGTTAGTTTCAAAACAACAACCATTTTTCCCATACTCAAAAGAATATTAGAAAACTTATATTCAACACAATTATGATTGTTTTCATAGAGAAGCCAGTAGAAAGCTCAGATATTGTCCATTACTATAGCACCAATAAAAGTTGGGATTAAAACAAAATAAGGGAAAAAAATACACATACACACACAAATAGCACCAATCACATTAAAGATAATAAAAGATATTTATTTCCTCGAACATAGGAAATGCAAATCTAGAGAACCAGCAATTATCACTTTTGCGGGCATAAGCATGTTTAAGGCGGGAAACTACGATCCAGCGGCCACAAGCAGTTTTAAAATGTATTTGAGATTGTAAAGTATCGAATAAAACAATAAACACCCATCTAAGTCCTGCATATCTAAGAATGAATTATCAGCAAGAACACCAATAGCTAAAGAGCAGAAGGGAAAACCTGGAAAAATAAATCTATCCCAGAATAAGTAACAGATATGACACATCAAAATAGCTGTATCTCCAAGCAGGCAACAGATATGAAACATATAGATTACGAACAAACTAATAATCACCTAAGAAGAAGAACAGTATCTAACTTGATCAGATTTCACACAATTGGAAGTAAGATCGTATAACAATTCTAGATTCTCACAAAGACTGAAAAGAATACAGATCAAAGAGGGGATGCAAATTACACAACTTTAAAAACTATCCAAAAAGGGAACCAGATACTGGTACTTCTTGGTAAATTAAGGCAACTTACTGAGTGATTTTAGCATCCTTACATAGAATCCCCTCCCCCCCCCCACCAAAAAAAAATACATTGTTTCAGCAAATACACTCTCCCAGTAACATAATTAAGTACATTTATGGGAGATTAACTAACTACATGTTGAACAGAAAAGGTTGACATGGGAGGTCCATGTAATCTTAGAAACTAGATGACTCATAACTTTGTAAATATGATAGACCTCGAGGGAAGTCAATATCACTTATCCTCTTCTTTTGGGATTTAAAAGACTTGGGATCTGGAGAAGGAATTTTAGCAATCTAAACATATCAAGACTCTTTATGTTAAAACCAAAAAAATAAATAAATAAAGGCTGTTACTGGTTTCATTAGATGCTGAAATTAAAAGAAGACCTATCATTAGACTACCAACTGTATGCAGTTCACAGACAACTGGATTCTCCCATGGAAGCATGAAAAGTATCTTTCTATAGCTCTCACTTAAATGTTGAAAAGAAAGGACTTGATATAGGTATTGAAAGCTATGAAACTAACTTGCCTTTTGCAATCCTTTTTTTCTTAGATAAAAAAAGAAAAGTTAGAAGAAAAACTTTTATCCATTTTCTAAAATTTCTCAAATCTTCAAAGTTTAATCTTTGATTTTTAACTTTTTAAATCGTACCTACCTATAGATACAATCAACATCATTAAGGAGAACTACTAGAAGAAAAAGCAATTGCCTCAACCTCCAAAAACCAAAAAAAGGGTTATATAATCAACTATAGAAAGCATGAAAAGTAGCTTTTATGCTTTCTATAGTTCTTGCTTAAATGTTGAATAAAAAGGGACTTGATATAGGTATTGAAAGCTATGAAACTAGTTTGCCTTTTGATATCTTTTTTTCTTAAATAAAAAAAAGCAAAAAGTTAGAAGAAAATCTTTTATCCATTTAGTAAAATTTCTCGAATCTTCAAAAGTTTAACCTTTGATTTTTAACTTTTTAAATTGTACCTACCTTTACAGATAATCAACATCATTAAGGAGAACTACTAGAAGTAAAAGCAACCGCCTCAATCTCCAAAAACAAATATTATGCTTGTGAGAAACTAAAATATGGCATAAGATGATATAGTGTAAAGCAAAGGCTTCCAAAATGTCCCCTAGCATGGCCACTGCTATAGTGTTATAACTCCTAAAGAACCACACAAAAACGAACTGGACACATTCAGAAATCTGGTGTGACAAGATAAAGTTCAGAATCAGATACAGAGAGAGAGAGAGAGAGAGCACCAGAAAGAGCTGTTTTGTCATCAGTTTCCAATCCCAGTTCCTGCATCGCAATCAAGCTATGTTTAAGTAACCATTCATTATCTAGAGGACATTTCACATGGCTTTACAGAAACACAAGAAATAGTTACTTGGATAGATATATCAACTCATTGCTTCACCTTCTTTATGGCCTTAAGCTGCTCATTCAATAAATAGCGGCGCTGCTCCCCGCTTATCTTTTCCTCAATTGCTTTGGCAATTGCTTCCTAAATCAGTAAAATCATAAGAGGATGCAATGAAAATTTTCACATCAAACCTTCAAAGTGGATGGCACTGCACATACCTGGATTTTACTGATCTCTAATTCTTTCTTCAATAGTTCCAGACTAAGCTTAAGTCGTTTGTACACCTAATCAAGAGAAAGAAAGGCAAAAACAGAAACAGTTATGGACTAAAATCCATGGCAAAGTGCTGATTAGTTGAAAATGGCAATTCAAGCATCATTCAATCTTTCACAACTAAATTTGGATGACAAAATAGTCAAGAAAGAGAGAACTATAAAGGCAGCCAAAAGTACTAACAGAAGATGCCTTTGCAAAAAATAGATAACATCAATCACAATTCAAATGATGTACAATGGATTTTGGTGTATTCGAGGTATGATATCAGTTCAAATGACAAAGCAGTACAACTTTTAAGTCCCTCAACTACCGTTTCTCCTTGAATCAATCCAAATATACTTGAAAGGTAATACATTTACTGAGAAGGTATTGAACAGTAAATATAAAAAAAAAATGCTTATGATGCTTATATTCAATTAACAGATTGAAAACTGTAGTGGCAGAGATAAACCAAACAATTCAAATTCATATGAGAAATTGAAACTTTTTTCCTCACAGTTATTAAAGAGAGACGGGGGTCGGGACTGGACCAAACATTTCAAATCATCACAAGTTGATGAAATAAACAAGAAGAGACAGAAACTTCATAATTCAAAATAAGGGGGTATAGCTGACATACATCCAGCTCGTCAAGAACTTCTTGGCATTGAAATTTATTTGCACCCGATATTGCTGCTCCAAAATCTGCTAACCTAGGATAATTGAAATCTCCTATATGCTGCAGCAATTCAGAAGTTAGATGATGGCAATAATTACTGAATATTGTTAAAACCCAAAACATGCATAAACAATAGAGATGCGCATTTCTATGAATAACAGTTTTTAGAAAAGAATCCCTGCAAAAAACACCAAATACAAGCTGAGATACAAGTGCTATAGAGTTGAAACTTGAGAAAACTTAATGCTTGTAAATGCAGAAAATCTGCATAGAAAGGAAAGGAAATGTTCAAAGACCACCAAAAGCAATTCCTAGTTCATAAACTTATGCCTCTTCTAATAAGTTTTATATCGAACGCATTATGGGATAATTTCAGAATTTCTCCAAATTTTCTTCAGTTTTGGACGAAATAAAATCAAGCTTGTGTCGAGCTCCAAAACAGAAAATTGCTCCAAGCTTCCCAACATTTTGAAAGTGCGACTTCTATTTACTTAAAGAAATGTAAAGTGAAGAAGGGCAAAAAAAAAAGTCTGAGCCAGCACCAAAGAACTTTTTCTAATGACCAAATACCAGACATACAATTCACACAACTTCCACTATTGCACATTTGTTAACATTTTCTTAGATCTTTATCCAAGCCAATCTACTTTTCATGCACCACTAGTTAATTCAGAAGTTTGACTAATTATCGAAAAGTAAAGCTGCAGTAATAGCCCAGTAGTCAACCAAGCATGAGACGAAGTAGAAAACCATTAAATAAGTGGAAGACAGTGATAACTGAACTTACTAGAAAATGCAAGCGATAACAAAGTGAAGAAAATAGAAACAGCAATATATACCACTCTGAGAGATATAAAACATTCTCAGGAAGTTACACTTACAATAAAGATTAAGAGAATGACAAGGATAATGCTCAAACCTGAGTGTAGGTTTGGACATGATCTCGCCAAAGGGAACTTGTTTTCAGGACATCTTTCAGGGTTGAAATGACTTCAAATGATGTTGCCTTCATTACATCATCATCTCTGTCATAAGGTTTTTCCTGCACAAGACAAGAACTAGAGTAGAAAGACCAGTGCAAAAAATGGAGCTTCAACTTACAGTAAGTTAATATACTCAGATATAGTTACCTTGAGATGATCAATTTTCACTGTAAGGGGATCTTCATCAACCTGTGCAGGTCGTAAGCGTATTAGGCCTCTGATTTTTCAGTTCAGAGAATATGGAGAATAGCTTATAATAGCAGAAAAGGAAATAAAGATCATTTCAGAATGCACCCAGTAAATATTCATAAGGCTCCACCACTAATACACCACAAAGAATAAAGTCAAACACGAATTAGAGCAAAAGCACAACTTTTTCCAGAATACAAAAATTGACCACAAGGCAGAGAACTCATACTCACCAACTCTGTAATTCGAATTCGTCTATGACCAATTAAAACAACCTGATCACCTTGGATACTTGTAATCTGGATCACAAAACCAGTACAGGTTAGTATTAGGAACATCTTCATTTGGATTAAAAAAATGTCGACAATATTACTCAAGCAAATATATTGCACATTAGGTACATCGCGATTTGGATTAAAAAAAATTGACAACAATATTACTCAAGCAAATATACTCAGTTTGCACTTCAGATTTCTTTCTTAATAAAGAACAAGAAACACAACAGCAAATCTAATTACCTGAGCTAGCGTGCCTACTTCATGAAGGCGTCCTAACAACTCTTTTCCTTTAAGTTCATATATGTTCTTCTCTGCATCAGATGGAGAAACAATAGCAGGGTCTGTTCCTGGTTCATCTTTAACAAGAAAAGCACCAGCAAAAGGGGCCTGTCTCTTTCGACTTTCAACCAATGCAGCTAATAATTTGGGATCCTGCAGATAATATTCCATGTAAAATAAAAGGGTAAACAGGTATGATAAGCTCCTCACATTAACCAATGGATAAAAGGTTGAAGGAGGTGAAAGACAATTGAAACTAGTAGAATATTTCAATAAATATTGGTATAACAAAAGCCAATTAAAATTTTTTTCCCAAGTAGCCTGCCTTAGACTTTAGGTTTCTTCTCCTCAGCAGTTTATGATTTGAAACCTAAATCCAATGGTGAAGAAGAAATTCCACAAATGGACTGCAGCAATTTAATTTATTAGGAGGAAGCTATAGATTTTGATACTAAATGAGAAACTTATACTACATCTAATATATCTATATATATGTATGCATGTATGTATATATATGCATGCATGTATGTATGTATGTATAGTCAGATTCATGCTTCAACAACCTAGCTTGTACTAGTGAGAAGTTATGCAGAACTAAGAACTTTTACCCATATCTTTGTACTCTTAAGGTTCTCCGCAAGTTCATCCAAGAAAGCATTTTTTCACCACATTACTGAAGATTCAATGAAAGAACACCGTTATATTCTACTGGAACAGACATTTAAAGCATTTGACCAATTATCAGTCAATCACAAACTGCTGGATACATTCAACATAGAACACAGGTTGCCCAAATATCGGAAAAAGTCTGCATCAGATACACATCAACAATACATAGTTTTTTATAGTTTTACAATAGAGAAAATATAGCAAGTCATTGTGATCATTCTAAAAAGCATCATATTTAAAACTCTCAGGTCTCCACAATCATATCATCAAGGATAATGCTGGAAAAGAAAAAGATTAGCTTTAGTGAAAGAATCTTGAACTAATCATCCATACCTTTACATAAATTGGCATATAAAATCCAGGAAATAATGGCCTATGAGGCAATGGGAGTGCTAGAACCTGCACAAAAATACAAATTCATTACCGCTATGTATAAAAAAGAAGAAATATAAATTGGAATCTATAAGCAAACGTCAGAAGTAAAACAGTCTCAATCAGTAAGTGAAAAACATCGAGAAAATTTCAGTCAAACTAAACTATTGAGAAAAGGAAGGAGAAGTGCAGGTATGGGCTCTACAAGGATAGTTGTCTTGATCAAATTTCTTACCCTACCCTCTTCACAACTATATCTAGCTTCTGATGCACAAAATTACCACAATCTACAACCACTAATGCAAGGTCTAGTGTTTGTAAATAAGAATTGCTCATATTTTTGCGTATTAGGGTTATCTTACACCTTAATTTTGCTTATTTTCCATGTAAAAAAAATGAAATCATGGGTCACCAATGCCTCACTCTGAAGCTTAATTTCTTTAGTCAGATTGAGACTCTACGAGGCTGTGCCACAGCTCATCAGTAATGAATGTTAGAGTGCTACATAGCCAGCTTGATTTCTGATGGCTATAAACTATAATATCTATGGGTTGAAGTATGTTCCGTACTATGAAAATAATGATTTAAAGCCTGCAATCCACCAATCCTCGATCAGAGCTTTACTAGTAAAACACAAGTAAGTTTCTTCACCATCAAATCTAATAACTTTATTTCATATCCATATGTTTGAATTCCCATATAAGAGTCAAAGATCCACATCAAGGAATTTTTGCATTCTAAATTTATCAATCACAGTGCAACTCCAGAAAAATGGTACTTAGGGCTACACAACTGATGGTTGCCATATTTTCGTGATTCAAGTTGGAACCAAGAATGCAACTGAATTTATTTTAAAGTGGAACCAGACGATCACCTTTGCATCCTGCACTAGAATCCTATATTTGCCCACACAATTTGATGAAAGCAACAGGTTTTTAACCTAAGACTAGGAGTTACATGTAAAATATATTTTCTCATTTCACAATATACGTTTTCAGCTACAGCTAACTCTCCTCACGAGCATTATTTCCCAGTTCCTTCAACTCTTTATTCATTCAACGTTGTGATTAGGGAAATTATCATGCCAAAAATATTAGATTACAAGAACAGTTTTAGCTGTTTGACTAGCGAATGAATATTTAATTTATGCTCAAATGCTACAATTAGTAAATTTCAGAAAGCAAAAACAGTTAATGCAAACAACCACTAAAACATGTCTACCAAGGAAAAGTGACGAACTTTTTCCACCCCACTTCACATTAATTTCAAAACGGCAAAAACTATTAATCACCTCCCAAAAAACCAAAGATATAAGCAAAATTCAAATGGGCAAAGGCAATTACCACAACAAAAACAAAAAAAAAATCTCAATAATTATACCGTTAGGCAATCTTCAGGTTTGAAGACAGTGGGTACAATTGCTGCAGTGGACTTAGAATCAGCATCTTCTCCATCCGTTTCAACCCGTCTAGCTTCAGCCCCGGATTCGGCAGAATCTTCACTGGAGTCTGAGCAGAAGAATCGCCGGAAAAAATATGGGCCTCTTCTATTTGAGTAATTGGGCCCCTTAAGTGAGTCCAGAACTCTGAGCAATGGGGAGTTCGACTCGGAAGCATGGCGGAGGTAGGGGTAAAACGCCGTCGTTGCCACATGGAAACGGGACTGTAAACATGTTGACGCTACGGCCTTCAACATTTTCAGGAGCAGAGGTCGTTAACTTAGGGGAAAATGTGGGTTTTTCCTTTCTTTTATTTCTTTTGGTGATTTCAGTTTAATAAATAGATGGAATTGGATTGGATTGAACCGCCATTGGTGGAAGTCCTTGGATGCTTGAAGAAGGAGAAGGGTGGAGAAAGGGCGCAGAATTGTACTATGACATTTTCATTTTCCTGCAGGAATTAAGCCCTGCTTAAACCCTTGAGCTTATATTGATTGGCGAAATTGCCACTCTTGGTCATTTAATTCCTGATATATCACACTTTTTTTTTTTTTGGGTGTGGGTGTGTGAAAAAAAAATATTCTCCCTGCAAAAAGAAATTATCCCGGTCACATACACGTTTGGATTGCTATTTTTGAAATTTTTATAGAAAAATGTATTGTACTAATTTTGATGCATGTGAAACGAAAAGATAATTGAGAAATTAGTTCAAAAAAAATGTAAAATTTTTTTGATAAAAAATGGCAACCCAAACAAGGTAGACTCCTTTAGTAATCTTTAGAATTTGGATGACATCTCCTTGAATTATTTTTATACAATTTTTGGATGGTCAATAAATAAAATAGTTGTTTATACAATTTAATGATTAAATTTGACATAGAAGTAAAGCGTTTTAAACTTCTAATATGTATTTTGGAGACTCCATATGGATACAAGCATTCTTAGGTACTATTTCAAGAGGATGAAAAAGAATGAATTTTCTCGTTTGCAATTATTATGATATTTTTAAAAATAAATTATTGCTTGTCCTCCTCATCAAAAAAAAAAAAAGCTTGAATTTCGACTCGAAAATAATGAGAATGATATAAAAGAATAGAATGTTAGGAAATACTTATACTTGATGCTCATATATTTTATAGCACTAATGGATGGGTCAGAGAAAGAAAGAAAAAAATTTACTCTCGAGAGTTTAAAACAATTAGCTCTTTATTCAGAGGTTAACCTTTGTGTCTAACAATGAGATTTATTGTATATTGTCTGCGTTTTTATTATTCATTCATTTCTAGCTATGAGAATTTCAAACCCAAACAAATTTATTATTCATTGCTAATCCTAGCTATGAGAATTGCATCCCAAAAAAAAGGGGGATATTTTAGGGTCCAAGGAGGTTAGTTTTGTAATTTCAGTTAGTGCAGGCGTATTTGAACGTTCCCCCTACTGGCCTGTTGACCCCAGCAAAATGCAGCAGTTAAGGTCTAACGTTAAAATCTCGATGCATCCCTCGGCAGGCATGTTAGGCTAATTCCTTAAAATATACGTATAAAAAAAAATTATCCGTCAAATGCACGTCTGACTGAGGGGCTTTCTTATTCTATACGGGCCGTGCTGACTCAGCACGGCCGAATCACAAAAAAATCTATCCGGTCAACATCCAATTTGGGCTGAGCATTTGTGTCAGCGGACGTGCCCAGTCAGCACATCTCTGCTGACACAAAGGTCTCTCGGACAACATTTAAAAAAAAAAAAGTTTTAGGCTTTAGGATTTTTAGAGTTAGGGTACTTTAATTTGGTACTTTAAAATTTGGTACTTTAATTTTCAAATTAACCTGATTAAACTAAATTTTAACCATAATCCTAAATATACTTCATTTCATTAATATTTAAAATAAATACATTAACCTAACCTCATGATTCATGTCCCTAGATGCCTTTTCCACATGTATTATTATTAAATCATTATTAAATGCATAATAGTTGTTAATTAACGAACGATTCATGTATTCTAATAAACAGGAATTAATTATTATAATCACTTTGTGATTGTGATTGGCATACATAATAATACAACCAATTCGGATAATTATTTTTTCGAGACAACATTTTTGCATCTGTTTGTGTCAGGTGCGGACGTGCCCAGTCAGCACGTCCGCTGACGCAAATGCTCAGCCCAAATTGGATGTTGACCGGGTAGATTTTTTTTGTGATTCGATCGTGTTGAGTCAGTACGGCCCGTATAAAATAAGAAAGCCCCTCAGTCAGACGTGCATTTGACGGATAATTTTTTTTTATACGTATATTTTAAGGAATTAGCGGCATGTTAAGGTTTTCTAGTTGTTGACCCACAACCACAAGTATCTGAATTCTTTTTTTAAAAAAAAATTACAGACAAAACATTTTTAAGAGGGAAATATTTGGCATTTTCTTTTTCTATATAAATTCATAGATTGAAATATTTGAGCAGATTTGCCTTTAAATTATTTGTGTGTTGGGATAGGAGATTATTTTGGATAATTTTTAAAAATAATACTATAGCACATTTTTTTTATATGATGGATGTGAGATAAAAAGATAATTGAAAAATGTACGCAGATAAATTTGTGTAATAATTTGCTATCCAAACACATATAATTAATTGGTTTTCTATTGACAAAGAGATTTTTTCATTAGATGGTGTATACTTCACAATAATACAACATATCATTTCATAGCCACTAAAATGAAATATTTTAAAAGGGTTCCTTCAAAAATCTACAAAGAAGCCTAAAAACAATCAATTCCTTGAAATGCTTAAAAAAGGAAAGAACGAAACACAATTTCACATGTACATGATCAAAACCCGAAATCAATTTGAATCTCACATTAAATAGGGGTATTAATCTAGTTCCATGAGCATGACTTTAGCAAGTTCCAACTCGATTCAAAAAATAAATGCAATTTTGGGCTTTCGAATTCAAATTTAGATAAGAAAGGTCAAATTTGACTCATCATTTAAATGAGTTTTCGTACTCATATTGGGATCGATCTAAACTCATAATTAACTAAGTACATAATTATAAATAGTATATTAATATTTATAAATTATTAATATTTTAATGTTATAATATGTAGAATTATATATATTATATATCATTTAATATGTAATTATATATATAATTATACATATGAATGAGCCAAATTTTAATCAAATTTGAGCTTAAATGAGACTCAAATCGATTCATATTTGATTTAAACTTATTATTTAAACCCAAATTACGTAGTAAGACTTATTGGGCTTTTTACGGGCCAAGTTCGGGCTAGCTCAGCACCATTGACTGCCCTATTTAAATGGCCATTCATTCACATGCTTCGTTTCAGCCTTGTTTCTTTTGCTTTCCAGATTTCACAGCCCTTTTTCAGCCCACCAAATGAATCGGCTCCGCCATCCCCGCCTTGCTGCACCACCACTCCTCCGCCTCAAACTTCCTCAATCCGTCCACGGCTGCCATACCTGTCAAACCCCAACACACCCTTCTCTCCCCCTGTCTGACCCGTCATTCAAATCCAAAATTGTAGAACTCATCACAAACCAACACTGGTCAGAGCTTAAACCCCTGCTAAAACCCACAACTCCATCCAATTTTCTCCAACAATTATTCGACCACAACTTCCCTTCACATTCCATTCTCACCTTCTTTAGATGGTCCCAACATGGTTTCCAGGTTTCCCATTCTTTACAACATTTATGCAAGTTAATAGCTTTACTAGCAAATGATAAAAAATACGCAAAAATCCGATCTTTATTGCATTTTTCTGTTAAAAAAACACCACCTTTTTCGGTTTCTTCGTTTTTTCACACACTAGTGACTTGTAGTGATGATTTTTGTGCTAATTCTATTATTACTGATATGCTGATACTAGCTTTAGTGAATAATAAAAAATTGGATTTAGCTGTAGATGGGTTTAGGAGGGCTGGAGATTACGGGTTTAAGTTATCTGTGATTTCGTGTAATCCAATGTTAGGAGAGTTGGTGAAGAATGGAAAAGTTGGAACCATGGAGTTTGTGTTTAGGCAGATAACTAAGAGGAGAGTTGATGTTAATTTGATTACTTTTAATGTGGTGATCAATGGTTTTTGTAAGGCTGGAAAGTTGAATAAGGCAGGTGATGTCGTGGAGGATATGAAGGTTCTGGGGATTATGCCTAATGTGGTTACTTATAATACTTTGATTGATGGATTTTGTAAGAAAGGTGGGGCTGGTAAAATGTATAAAGCTGACGCACTTTTGAAGGAGATGGTGGAGAAGGGCGTATTCCCAAACAAAATTACATATAATGTGCTGATTGATGGGTTCTGTAAGGCTGATAATGTGGTTGCTGCATTAAAGCTTTTTAAAGAGATGAAAGAGCAACAGATAACACCAAGCATATCAACTTATAATTCGTTGATTAATGGTCTTTGTGGTGAAGGGAAAATTGATGAAGCTCTTGGTCTGCGAGATGAAATGGTTGGATTAGGTTTTGAGCCAAATATAAGGACTTATAATGTAATCCTAAATGGATTTTGTAAGAATAAAATGCTAGAGGAAGCTAAAGAGATGTTTGATGATATTGTGAAGAAAGGCGTCGAAGTCAATGCATTGACTTTTAATACATTAATTGATGCTTATTGTGAAGCTGGAAACATGGATAAAGCTATAGCACTTCATCAATTAATGTTGACTCAAAAGGTGTGCCCTAGTGTTGCCACATACAATTCCCTTATCGGTGGTTATTTTCAAGAGGGTAACTTAGGAGCAGCTAACAAGCTTTTGGAGGAAATGGAGGAGAAGGGTTTGAGAACTGATCTTGTCACCTACAACATACGTATAGATGAACTATGCAAGAGAGGAGAATCTAGAAAAGCAGTTAGACTTCTAGATGAGATCTTTGAGAAGGGCCTAATTCCTAGTCATATTACTTATAATACTTTGATGGCTGGCTATTGTCGAGAAGGAAATCCTACTGCAGCTTTGGTAGTGAGGAGACGAATGGAAAAGGAAGGTAAGCATCCTAATGTGGTATCATACAATGTGTTGATTAAGGGATTCTGCCAGAAAGGTAAGTTGGAGGAAGCAAATTCCTATCTTAATGAGATGTTGGAGAAAGGATTGGTCCCAAATAGGATGACATATGAAATTATTAGGGAGGAAATGATGGAGAAGGGTTTTGTCCCTGACATAGATGGGCATCTCTATACTGATTCTGTTAGTGTTTAGCCTTATAGGCAAAACTTATTGTGGTCTTATAGTGGCTAAGGTTTTACTGTACTATCATGTGGATGAAAGAGATGAAGCCTGAAGGGTCGTAAAGTTTTGGTTTGCCGTCTTTCCCTAATGTCAGTGTCTGTCTAATGCTGGTTGTAATGCATTTGCTTGGCTCAACTTTTGCTCAAAACTGCGGGGGTGCTCAAGGGTCAGAAATGAAAGTACAGTGTCAGCTTTTAAGCTGTAACTCCAGTCTTAATCAGGTGCTCTCTTTGATACTAGTTTATCAAATGCAGAAGGTTTTCTATTCATCATATCCACAGTGAAGCTTTGTGCAATAATTGGAGGTACTAGACAAGTCATGAAGATCTTGAACATCGTCTCAAGTAGGTGGGTCTGACTCTTATTTAGTTGATAATAATGTTCTTTACTGGTTAGTTCCTACTTATGATATCACCTTCGTTAGGAATTTACTCTGCAAATAATGATATATGCACTGATGCATCGCTATTGTGCGTGCCTCAGGGAAACCTAGACTTCCTCCAATACATACCCTGTTGCTTTTTCATGTTCAAAACTTGACAAAATCAAGCGAGGGTTTTCAATTGTGGGGGGGTGGTCGTCAGTGCATATAAATTCATATCGATTGGGTCAGCTTCTTTACGGTTGTGCTCTTCAGCCTATACTCAAGCTTTAGCCCTACAAATGTGCTGTTTCACAGAAAACTCAGGCACACTATCGCTGTTTTCAGTTTGAGCTTTGCAATTTTCCCTTGGATGAGTTTAAAATTGCTGCAGCTCCTTGCCGCATGTCAAACTTAGTTAAGGAAGAGCTTAATTAGTTGATATCAAGTTCTGTTATTCTTTCTTGCTCTTAATGAATGGAGTCACTACTCTTTTTGGTGATACAACTCAAATTGGTGATCATTTTACTTTTGGTGTCAGCCATAATAATGGGAAAAATCAGGGAAAATGCTTATGCAGAGTAAAAAGAGAAGAATTCAAGCAAACAGATTCTTTTTGTAATTTAGTTGCTTCTCCCCAGCCCAATGTTACTTCGTGATTCTAGTTGCTGGTTCAATTATGTTCTGCTCCCTTTATTCATTCATTTTTAAGAACGTGGCATGCAATTGAACTCAATCATGTTAACCCTTCACGTTGTGAACGATATCTTCAGTCTCATGGCTCAAACCAAAATTGGAGAAGATCCAATTGTTACCCGATGCGTTGGTTCCACCATTGAATTTGAAGCCGAAAAGAATTTTGGTTGTCTGAGACAAAAAGAGAATCTAAACTGAGTAAGAGACCTCATCTTGAACAAATTGACAAAAGCATATTGGCCAACTGTACCAAGGGATAAGGAAGTCAGCATATTGGCTTGATGATTTTTCAAGGATTAGGAGCATATTAGGTGGTTTTCTTTCTTACACGTGTTTTCCTCTTGGTCTTGCGAAATGCATATAACATTCGTCTTCGGAAAAGTCAGAATAAATTGTCCGACATACAGGATGCACGGGGGACATTTCAATTTGAGATGATCAGCATATTTACGTGCTCAGCAAAATCATAAATTAAGAATTGAGGGCATAGGACTTCCATCCATGTTGATAGAGAAAGATTGAAGGAATTGCAATGGATGGAGAGATGGTGAACGATATTCCTGAGGATCCAATCCAAAGAGAGATAGACCAATTAGATGAATCAAACAAGAAAACGGAGCAAAATATTCGAAAGCTGGAAGCAAGAGCAGCCCAAAATGTCAACCTATATTTCATATTCCAAGCAGTGATTCTTGCGTCAATCACCTCTGCCTCATCTCTCAGGTGTCATCACTGGTGGCTTCCATTGACCCTCTCACTTCTTGTTGCCGTCCAAAACTTGTTCACCTTTGTCAGCGCCATGTACAAAATTGTCAAGTCAAAAGAAGAGCTCGATCAGGACACCTTGGACCTTGCTTTCATCAAGTTGTACAGGATCAAAAGGGCTCAACTCAATCAGGTATTGCCTGGAACCCCGTTCGATCAACTGCAGGGTGGTTCTCGAGTCGCTAAACAAGGGAATAATCAGAGTTTTAGGCCAAAGCCGGGCTTGTTTAGCCGGTGGAAACGCCGTTTACTTGTTTATTCTTCCGTTGCTCTGTTTGTTGGCTTCAGTGTTGCTATAATGTATGGCTGCTACAGCCTTCTTTGCCGTTCCAATGAGGAAAAGTGTGTGAAAGTCTGCTAAATGGTGACCACAAGTTAAAATTACCTTGTTGGTTGAGGCCTAAGGACTGATTGTCAACCTGTATAGTAGTCATTTTAAAAAAAAATAAATATAAGATAAGAGTGTATGACCTTTTCTTTTCCTTTTGCAATGAAATATTTGACTTTACTTTGTTATAGTACTATGAAAAAATTGTACAAGTTAAGGGTTTATAAAAAAAAAGCCCAAAATTCAATCACTTTTGCAAATCTTTTCATTTGTCAAACAATTAGTTAATGATTGATTACAGTCGCGAGTTATAGTTGCATGATATACATCTGGCTTGGAAAATTAATTATGCCAACATATGTAGCTTTATATATATATATATATATATAATTATTCTACTCTTTTTTTCTCTTTTTTATAATTTTTTGGGTTTATTTATTTATTTTACCTTCCCAGCCCATTTTCAACGAATCATCAAAATGACGAGAGAATGAGACCCATCAGGGTTTCGGCTTCACTTTCATAAGAAAACTCACCCACTTTAATGAATCTACCAACAATGAAACCGAACTTTAAAAAATAATCTTGTCACTACTACTCGCTCAAGCTTAATGCATGTCAGCAAAAATTCACAACCATCATCCTATCTTTTTTTTTGTCATCTTTTCTTTTTGTTGTTTAGATATACTAAAAAATTATTAATTTTGTAAAGAAAAATAAAGATAAAAAAATTGACTTAGGACCAACAAATTACAATCATCATCTTGGACGATGGAATTAATGGAACAGCCAGTTTATTGACATGCATCACATTCAGTCTGCACGCGACCCTGTTTGTTCATGCACGAGATCGCGGCATCGCGCACGACTGTGCCTAGTCGGTCAAGTCATGCCCACTGTACATAGCGTTCAGGTAAAAAAATTTTGAACTGATTGTAGACTCACATCCTAATCCTCCAAACAAGTGGTCAGCCATGAAGGCTTGACCAAGGCATGGAAGTTTCTCCAAATATTGTTGGAAGTGTGTAACATGATTTAGAAGCTTTCAGAACACTTTAAATTGTTCGAGAGTTTTTGTACATAAGGGGTTTATGACTAAAAAGATATGGAACCTTTTATAGGTTCCCACTTGTGTAACATAGAATAAGGGAACGTTTTAGATAAGCAAGTTGGATAGTTTATTTGGTAAAATTTTTTAGAATCATGTAAAGGATTCTTGGCTTGCTTATAAATAGGCCAAACACCCTCTTTTATAAACCAACTTTGGGAAACTTTTGAAGCCTTAAGTAATACAAAGTTTTCCTTCCAGCCTCCATCCTTATTCTTCTTGCTTTTCACGTTTACGTTTCTACATAAACTCTGCGCGTTTAGAAGTTAGGTTGACTAGAGAAATTTATATATATAAATTGAAAGAGGTAAATACCTCGTGGTGTGTGAAATTATCATGTAATACTTTGACTGGAATACTAGGCTGTGCTTCTTTCTGCATCCTTTGTCTTCATTAACCTTTAATAAGATAAAATCAAATAGTTATTTAGATTACTTCTTTCTCTGGACTGACTTGGGCATCTTCTCTTCACTCCGCTCACTTGGTTTTAATTGATAGTATGCAAGAAGAGACACTAGGATCATAATCACCTTATTGTCTCGTTGCCTAAACATTTTCTCTTGCACATTTAGAGATTTATTTACCCCGGCCCTCTAAATGCTTTTGGATTGATGATTAAGATGTCAACCACTTTAAAATTAAGATCCTAGACTTAAGAGTTGAATATCCTCAGAATGATAGTTCTTATGATTTTGTTTTTGCTCAAGATAATTCCTTTTGATTTTTCATTCTCTTTTTTTTTTTGGTTTCCATGGGCCTCTCAGACATCTCAGAGTTCAGTAGACTTTACTAATTTTTTGGGGGTGTCATCTTAGTTGGGATTTTTCTGTTGTGGTCCTTATTGCTATTTTGTTTGTTTTGTATGTACCATTGTGACGGATGTTTGAACTTATTTGCTGTAAATACTCTTCTTGATGTACCGGCATGTGGTCCTTATTTGCCCAGCTTTCGTTGATTGCAGCTGCAATCGGCGGGGCATTTTATATGCTTTCTATTGCTGGGGGGAATGCAAATCGAATGTTGCGTGACGTGGGGGAGCACGGCAAGGTGACGATGGCTACTTTTGTAGATTCTATCAAGGAATTAAATGCTAAAAAATGGCAGTTGGTCAAAGGCCCTTTGTTTTCTTTGTAGAGTAGGGGGTGACCCATTAGTGGGGCCCAATTAGGAGATTCATTTGTGGTCAATACCTAACTTTTTTGACCTGCTATTGGTCAAGTTAATATTGTTAGACTTGAGGATATATTCACGTGTCAATAGATAATCAATTTTTTTGTTACTGTTCTATTTTGCCGCCTCTATTTCTACCAATGGTAACCTTCTCATCACTTCTGGATGGACCAACACACTTCTTTACAACTGCCTCATCAGAGCCTATCTCAGCCTTTCCCAACCACAAACAACACTCATTCTCTTCTGCCACATGCTTACTCACGCTGATCACACTGATCACACTGATCATCTATATATATATTTTGTTAGGAAGCTGAACCAGCTGTTGATTACGAGTCGAGTACGCGACATATGTGGATTCGATGTTGTGTAAGGCTGTGAGATTCACTTTGAAGGATAAAATGGAGAAATTGCGCTTAGATGTCTTAACAATTGTCCAAGTGACGGATATCAGGGGAGTACCAGATGACATGCTGGTGGAAAGGATCGGAGGGGTGGAGAAAGTTATCCTGGAATGAATTGGGAAGTTGGAGACAAATGATAAAAGAAATCAAGGCAACAGAGACTTCTATTATGAAGGATCTTAACCAGATCAGCCGCAACACATTTCATCAATTTTGCTTTTATTCCTTGTTGCTGTTTTGCTTGTTTTGCATGTACCATTGTGACGGACGTTTGAACTTATTTTTTGCAAATGCTTTTCTTGATGTTTTGACATGTGGTGTGGACATTTTGTAACTCTCTGGCTACTCTGTTATAGCACACACTAGTGCTCTATGAGTTTAACCCTCTTAAAGACAGTGTTTTGAAAATCGGACCGGACCGGCCGGTTCGACCGGTTGAGCCGCGAACCGGCCATGGCACCGGTCCGGTTCAATGCTAGGTTTGACTTTGCCAAGAAACCGGTCAAAAATCGGTCAGACCGCGAAAACCGCAGAACCGGATTTGAACCGGTCATTTCCGGTTTTCAAGTTTTTTTTTTTTTTTTTTTTTTGCAAAATGTAGTTATCAAGATTTGAATTCAAGACCTTTGTAATAGAAGACCAATGTAGTAACCGTTGCACCATCATATCTTATTAGTTTTTTTTGATAACTTATTTATATAAAACAAACACTCATATTTCTTTTGTTTCATTTTCTTTATAAAATCTCATACTCTTATGGCTCTTTTTTTTTTAATTTTTAACTCTTTCTCTCTCTCTCTCCATCTCTCTCTCTCTCATCTTTTCTGTTGCCACTCATTTTTTAATCAAATCTCTTTATTTTTAATTTATTGATATTTTCTTCCATCTTTTAATTTTATTTTTGTCCATTAAATTTAAAAAAGTTAAAAAAGAATTATTTTTCTTTAACCCAATTTGTTTAATGCCACAACCACTCACTTTTATCTCATTTTTTGTTTCTCATCAAATTTGCATTTCTATTTTCGATTCTCTTTATTTCCTTCGAACTCCAAACTTTCGTTTTTAAATTGCAATATCTAAATTTCAAAACGTAAATTAAAATTTAAGTTCACAATGTCTAAATTCTCATAGACGTGAATTTTGTATAATTTCAAATATTGTGATATTTTTGGATTGGATTTAAGATTTTTTTGGTAGATATAATTGAAATTGAGATAAAATTTATTTGTTTTTAACTTATAATTTTTAAAAATCCAAGTTATTCGAAAATAGTAAACTTTTCATCATATAAAGTATTAAATTATCCATTACATGTCTTATTTTGTGCATATATATATTTATATAAATTATTTTTTAAAAAATTCATTGAACCGAGGTTGAACCGGTCCGACCGGTTGAACCTCGACCCTTTCACTTCACCGGTTCAATTAACGGTCCGGTTTTAAAAAACATTGCTTAAAGAAAGCTTATACAAGTTGTTGAACTAGTATTACCAAATGCAGATTACCGGTCAGCTGTAGCACATTTCTTCTGATGAAAAAAAGCGATTCCATGTTGAATGGGCACGGCTTTCGTTGATGAAAAAAAGCGGTTCCATTTCTTCTGATGAAAAAAAGTGATTCCATTTCTTCTGATGAAAAAAAGCGATTCCATGTTGAATGGGAAACAAATACATGGATATATGGTCAAGAATGAGACTAACCCTCAATGTTTAACTAGGTTACATTACTAGTCTTGCAGTTTTATGTGGATTTTGTGACTCACATGGATAACTTATTTGATATAGTTTGAGAATGCCCGTGATGCAGAAGATGCTATTAGGGGTCAAGATGGATATAACTTTGACGGCTGTAGATTGAGGGTTAGTCTTGCTTCTCCTAATTGAAGTACCGAGCAATATTTGAAGCCTAATATTTCAAAAGTACACCAAAACCACTTCAGACCAAGAACATCTAAGCCCGCATGATACTGAGATGATGCAACACAAGAACCACAAATCTACTTAGCAGCTAATCATAAAGATAAAAAGCAGAAGATAGTAGAGCAAGCAAGCAAGAAAAATGAATAGAACATAAACTTTCTCTTGAAAATGCAATTACTGTCATCTTTTATCCTCATACTAGATGCAAAATGTCCATATCTCCTTTATCATTTATGCTGCATCACCCTAGTAATGTATGACGTGAATCACGATATTTTGTTCCCGACAGGCCCCCCCCAAAAAACACACCAAAAAACAAAAGAAAAAAGGAAAAAGCTACACAACTTACTTTTTCCCTTAGCTGATTTTTCCTTTCAGTACTTTCTACCGCATTAACTGCTTCGCGCTCAGCTGAAGACAGACAAAACAAAAGCATGAAGCAAAGAACCAAATGAGAAAAGCATATAGACAAGAACAACAGTTTGGTGTAGCAGAACATATCTTAAAGGAGAATTGCTAGTCATACCTTTCAAATCAGGTTTCCTTTCCACCTTTGTCCGGTTTAATCTATTAACTATCTCATTTATTCGTTTCTCCACTTTGACGGTACGAACCTAAAGCAGAACCAAGATCAGATATAGGTAAATTTTTCGTCCACCATCAACAGAGAATGGAACTTCATATCCTGAAGCATAAGGCACAATGAGAATCATACTCCAGCTATTTAAAAATAATATAGACTCACCATTTTTGAGTTGTGCAAACCAACTTGGCCAACGTCCATGGAGATAGTTTTTTAAGATTATGCCATGGAGTATAAACAACATCAATATTGTTCACCTCATTTCCTGCCACATGACAATGTCAGGCTAATTATGAATGAATAAGAGATTAAGAAAAGGAGATGTGTCCATATTTTCTCCCCATTCGATTAAATTTTTATACGTTACAAACTCTCATTTATTCCTCAAAAATTGGGGCAAAATAAATTTCACCAGCTTTTGAAGCTGAAGACTAATTCCATTAAACAAAAAGAGTTTCTCTTTGAAACAACACATAACAGGAAAATAAGAATTTACCCTGGATGGAATTTGCTTTGACTAATTGTGCACAATCTTCCAGTACACCTTCTGGTATATCATCAAATGTTTGGCCCTTGTGCAATCTCAGAAAGACATGGGCGGATGGCATTTTATCCACATGGAACCTGCAAGGCAACTTCAGGTTTTCAATAAGTGGCAAACAGGTATGAAAAACAATGCACTGAAACAAACGGCACATAACCTCCTTGCCCATCAAAAGACACATATATCCCTTGGGAAATCTAAAGCATGACACCATGATTCACAGGTATAATAAAATTATGAAAGAAAAGGAAGTTCATGCACTTACTAGTTACACCTACCACCTAAGAACATATCAACTTACCTACAATTTCATGATTTCCTCAAACAAATGGCTATGTCATTCTAAAATTGTAACAGAATACTTGCTGATAGACACTGTCCTGAATGTGACATTGTTGAGAAACAAACAGCTTAAAGCATTAAAGTGGTTAAATAAAGGACCAATACAATGGTTTCCTTCTTCACAAGTATTACTACTCATTTCTATCACTCATGTATGTCCACCTTGCCACCTCTAGCAGCTAAATTCAACAACTTCTACCAGAAGATGCTCCAATCTCAAAGAAAGTCACCAAAGGCTCTTTCTTTATCAGAACATGCCCAATAAAGATTCTTTCTTTGTAAGCCAGAATTTCTCAAACTGAATCTAACAAGAATCTTTTCCTTCAGGTTTGCCTCTCAGCCATTAAATCGAACTTCTTTCTTTCACTATCCACCAATACTTTCTCAAACCACTAGGCTGACAAGAGCCTCATGTATCAAGATGGCCTTCTTATAGTCTAGACGAACTCCTTTTGCATTTACATATCCTTCTTCAAGTACTAACAAGCACAGGTGCAATACCTCATAAATCTAACCAATCATTTAGTAAAAAATAATTTAAATTATTTTAAATTTAGGTCCGAGAATTCAAGAACAAAATTAAATAGCCACTAATCTAAATCAACATTTTTCAGGAGACGTACTTTTTCAAGGGATAACCAAAAACTCAACGGAGCACTAAAATTCTCAACTCAATACAATCTCAAAATACAAAATTAGATGCTAATAAACAACACGTAAAACATCAAGAAAACCATTTTACACTCCAAAATCCAAACAAAAATCTAAAATTTCACACAATGTATACACTACCTAAATTAGAAAAAAACTAGGGTTTGAGAATTACCAAACGTCTTCAAGGAAGTCGTATTTGATGAGCTCCTCGTTCTCGTAATTATCGAGGCCCATGAAGATGGTGTAATCTCCAGCCTCAGGTCTGGCTTTGAAGTAGTACACCATTTTTCTTCTTCTGCAACTGGAGAGAGAAGGCTAGGGTTTCGAAATTTGCTTTCTCCTTTCCCCCTTTTCTTTCCTTTCGTTTTTTTTTGTGGTTAGCGGAGACTCGAGAGTTGAGAGTACAGGGGTTATTATCACTTTATCCCCTTAAACTATATCACTACTATCAGTTTACCCCATAACGTTATCTTTTAGTCACTTTACCCCATAAGTAATTCAACTCAACATGTTAATAAATTTTGGATAAAAATACCCTTTTATTTTATAGTATTACTACATTATTATTATTACTTTATTCATTTAGATTACAGTGATACAATCACTTTAATTCCTAATATTATTTTTTAGACATTTTATCTCATCATTAATCTAACTAGTATTGTCAAAAAATTTTAAATATATTTACCTTTTTTATATATAATTAAAAAAAAAAAAATGGTTATTCTTCCTTTTTTTTGCTTTAAGAAATCAAAAAATATAAAAATAACAAGATTTTCTCAAAATTTTTTCACACTTATTAATACTAGGAAAAGAAAAAGAGATAAAAAAGAAGAAGAAAGAAAATTAAATTTTGCAAAGAAAGAAAATAAAGAAAAGTCTAACATTGTCGTATTACATTAAAGTTGTCGAGATTAGGATTGGAATTTGTTAGTAAATAGAAAAGTGAAATAATTTAAAATAATAAAAATATTTAATTCTTTCTTATTTGTAATTTTTTTAAAAAAAATTGAGCTCTCTCCCTCTTCCCCTCCCCCTCCCCCTCTCCATCTTTCTATTCTTTTTTGATATTAATAAGATTACCAAGAAAAAATAAATTAATACTTTGACTTTTTTTCTTGATACTAAAAAGGAAAAGAGTCAGTCTACATTTTTTATTATTTTTATTATTAAAAAAGGAGGGTATTTTCTTCTAAAATTTTTTAACTTGCTAAGTTGGTTTAATGGTAGGATAAATTGCCTAAAAATAACTCTGGGGGATAAATTGATAATGAGACTATAGTTTATGGGGATAAAGTGATAATAATTTTAAGGGTTAAATATGTATTTTCACTTTAATTAACAAACTCCGTTAAGTTTGACAGTTAGTTTTGGGGGTAAAATGAATAAAAAATAACGTTAAGGGGGAAATTGATAGTGATATCAAACGTTAAGAGAGTAAAATGATAATAACCAGAGTATAAATTGGTACTGTATAGGTTGAGTTTTTATTCGGAGAAATTGGCTTTGGTTTTTGCTGACTCTGTGACACGTCAGGTATAGGTGGATTCATGAGCCCCCACTCTGCCGTACAACAATATTTGCATGTGGTATAACACTTGTTATTTGGCTTTGTACTGCTTATTGAGTGTCGAGTATTTCGTATTTTCAATGCACGCCCAAAAGTTAAACATGTTAGTGTTAAATCCTTTTACTAAACAAGTCTTTTTCACAAAAGGGCGGACAATAAATACATGGATCAAATAAACAATAACTTAGTTTGTCCTGCATAAATATTTTAGACCAATCCTTTTTCCTTCTTGCTTTTTCTTTGACACAAAGCCCCAAGAAAAAATGTGAAAAAAAATACTGGTCCAACCAAAATATAAACCAATTATTTATTGTGAAGCACGGGTAGGGATGGCAACGGGGCGGGGGATGGGGGCCCGCCCCCGCCCCATCCCCCGTCCCCGGATCCCTCTCCCATCTCCCGTCCCGTTGCCTACAAACTCCTCCTGCCCCCGCCCTATCCCCCGCTTCCCTCGCGGGTGCCCCCACGGCGCTAATAACAATTTGTTATATAATTTTATTATGGTTAAATTTTAGCAAATAATCAAGTACTGAAATATCAACACATCATCAAATTATTATTCATTGTAATTTTACAATTGAAACTTATAAAAATAATCAAATAAAAATTATTTGAATACAATCCAACATGATGAAATAAAGATAACTAAAGTAGTCAAGTTTTCACTTTTGGCACAAATACAATCACTAATTCATTATTGTGCTTGTTCTTTTTTTTAAGAAAAAAAATGTTATTGTATTAAGTGTAATTAGGGATTTAGTATAAATGTATTAGTAAATTTAGTATAACCAATTAATAATTTGTATTAGTACACATATATAATTATTAGTATAATTAATAATATCAATTATATTATATATATTAATAGACATTATATAATACATATAACTAATAATAACATTATCATAAGTTTGTAACTAATTAAATTATATATTATATATAATTATATACATATATATTTTATATATTTATATTTTTAAAGCGGGTGGCGGCCCCCTTCCCCCGCCCCCTGCCCTGTTTCTAAGCGGGGGAAAAAAATTCCCCCCGCCCCCGCCCCAACCCCCTCCCCATTAGCCCCCCGCGGGGCGGGTGCCCGCTGCCATCCCTAAGCACGGGGCTGAGATCGGACTTTCCTTGTACCTTCCCAAGTGAGAAACCACAAATTTAATTCACCACGTTTTAATTATACCACCTACTTTCATATTCCACCCGGGCGAGCCCTTCCCTTGCTTTCCCCACCAAAATCCTATAGATTCTCCCACTTCCCTCCGACGTCAGACGTCGAAAACGTCAACTTGGACACCACAATTAGAATATTATATACCAGAAAAGCCGACAAAAGTCTGCAAAATGCTGGCTAATGGGCCTTGTAAGCCCGACAGCCAGTCCAATTTTTTTTAAAAAAATTCCAAACAGAATATTAGGGCTGTCAACGGGTTGGGTCCGGGCCGAAATCCATTATTCCTGACCCGGACCCGAATTACTATACCGGACCCGGATCCGACCCGTTTATCCGACGGGTCTTTTATTCTATGTTCCGGATCCGGATCCGGCGGGTCCCGGATCCGGGTTGGGTCTACCCGAACAAATTTAGCAAAATTTATAATTTCTAATAAAAATGAGAAAAAAATATATTTGTAAACTAATTTCTAACTAATGCAAAGAAAAAACCAAATAAAAAAAGAAATCAAATTGACTTTACTCAAATACATCACCCTAATCAAATTATATTGATAAATATATATTTTTTAAATTATTAATTCATTTATATCCGGATCCGGATCTAATACGGATCAGAATACTATATTCCATATCCGACTCATTTTTTTGTTTGACAAAACGGATCCGGATCCGGAAAACGGAATTAAATCCCTACCCATACCCGTAATAATTTCACGGATCCGGTCCGGATCCGGGTCTAAACCCGACCCGTTGGTAGGCCTACATGCAAAGTAATTGTCTGTTTTTTTTTTTGTGCTAGAGTCCAAGATGGTCACATTAGAATGGAGGTAATTTTTCCTTTGCAGTAATTCTTCAAAATGCTATCAAGCAGGATTTTTAAGAGCGAGAAGATAAGAAAAACAAATTTCTTGGACGACTATACGAGTGTGCAGAAGAGGTTTGCAGAAATGATTTTACCTTGTTATCGTGCTTGTATTCTGCAAATTTTAAAGCAAAGAGTGCTTTGCGCTTGCTGCATGATGGGCTAGCCAATTTTAAAGAAACACGTCTATCCTTCTCAAGACCAATTCTTTACTAAGCACGATTCCTTGTTGCCCCTGGGATCCGACCAAACTACAAAGTGGGGTTGGCCGGAGCCAATTATTTACACCCGTAGCAAAGTTAAACACTCATTGCGTTGTTATGTACCTGGATTTGGTCATCATGAGGGGACCAGTGTCTCCATTGTGGTGCTTGCTTTGTATTTGGAAGAGCAGAAAAAGCAATGCGCCATGAGTATAATATGCTGTTATCAAAGCCATCGTCTCTGACTCTTGTTAACTTCTTGGTGTTACTTCTGTCTTTTGGGATAATTTCAAAAACCTCTCCCGAGGTTTCTAATTATTTCACTGGCCTCCCTTCAAATTTTAAAAATTACACTAACCTCTTTTAAAGTTTATTATCTTGTAACATTTAAGTCCAACCAATAATTAAAAAGTAATATTAGGAGAGAAAAAATAATATGATTCTATCCTTGCTCCTTATCCATTAAATTGTTTAATTAATCTAATATCAGTTCAAATATTAAAGAAAACATTGTAATTTGCTGTTTATTATTAGGGATTAAATCATATATGGCACTAAAAATGGTATATCATTATATATATTTCACTTAATGCAAGATTCAATTTGCTCTTCTCAATTACAAATTCATTGTCAAACATGATCAATAACAAATAATCAAAAAAAATTGTAATCAAAATATTATAAAGAGTGAACTTTAATACCATAAAAATCTCAATAATTAATCTTAATATATTGACAAGAATATTTGTGATGTTAAAGTTTGTTCTCTGCAATATTTTGGTTGCCAATGTTTTGAGTATTTGTTGTTGATCATATTTGACAATAGGTATGGAATGGAAAAAGAGTAATTTAGATATTGTATTAAGTGAAAAATATGAGATAATATAAGTGTTTTTCTTTATTGTGTGGGTTGGTATTAAGTTAATTAAACAATGTACTAGATGAGGGACAATGATGAATTCATATTATTTTCTCTCTCTTAATATCATCATTTTTTAATTATTGATTGGGTATAAATGTTACAAGATAATTAATTTCAAGGGAGGTTAGTGTAATTTTTAAAACCTGAATTGAAAAGAATACCAGTGAAATAGCCAGAACTTCAGGGAGGATTTTGGAATTATCCCCTGGTTTTTCTAAAGGTTCTTCGTCTTCTTTGGACGTCGCATTCAACAAAATGACATCCAGTACTGTGTTATCGAAATTGGATTAGGATTGTTGAGTGTTCACTTGAATTTCGTGAATGGAAACCACCATCAGGCAAATATTGGATCCACGATAAGTAAAAGCTGATCAACTGGTCAAATGCTCAAAAATCTCAAGGATAGGAAATCGTGAATTTTCAAGGACACGAGTAAAAGTCTAAAATCTGACTACCGCTTACGCGGTAATTCTTCCAAAGCACCGAAATGCCCAAAATTTTTTTTTTTTTTTTTGAAATCCTATTTTTATTACAAAGAGGGGTTTTGGCAGAAGGGGAAATCCTATTTTATTAGGAGGGGGGCCTCTCTTGCTGCTCTTGAGCTACACTTGTCTGATGTTCTGTCAAGTTGCGATAATTTTTTCAAATTTAGGGCCCCGTTTGGCAAGTGAGTTTTTTGGATGTTTATTTAAAATTTTACTGTAAATTACTGTAAAAGTTTTTAAATTTTTTTTTGAAATATGTAAATTTTTGAATATTTTGAAGTGTATAATTTAAAATTTTTGAAAAGTTTTTTGAGGTTATTGTAACTAAAATTTTTAAAAAACTTGTAACAGACAAACTTGACAAAAAACTCAAGTGCCAAACAAGGCCCTAATAGAGATAGGAATCGAATCCCTAATCACCAGGGAAGAGTCATAAAACTCAAACCGCTCAACCACTGTCCGTTTCTATAAATGCCCAAAATGTCACACTTGTCCTTTTCTTCACTAGCTCCAAAATAACTTTAAGTTGATCGAGCACCAAAATTGAGTATTTAATGGGGGCTTATAAAAAATTGATGATGTAAGCCTTCTTCTCAGTTGCGTTAGATTTTTCAAAATTAATTATAGATAAAAATTAGAATTAACAAAAGTTACTTATCAAAAAGCAAAAACAATTGAAAACATCATAAAAATTGAACGTAATTAGTTAAAATAATCAACCGAGAACAAGCACATAATTGTTGTACAAAGAATAAGGCCCTTAAATGGCTTAGATTCTTGCTTTTTAAGTTTATGGTTTAACCCCTACATGTGCCAATTGGACAGCTGATTATTTTCTCAAATATATTTGCTTACATCATCATTACAATTTTTAATACATTTTTTTATCTTCCCAATTACCTTTTTATCTCACATACATCACATCACAAAAAGTGCTACAGTAAAAATATCTCAAATAACTTACAATCCAAACAAATTAAGAGTTTTTAGCCTTCTGTTCCCTCTGAATTTTGGATTATTCATTTTTAATAGGCTTAACAGTAGTCTGTCCTATGAACAATCACCAGTTGCCCCTTAAGTTTAAACCATCAATCATGAAATTACAAGTATCTCAAACTTTCAATCTGCTGCAATTTAGCTAAGTGAATCTGTCTTGGTGAAATTTGTCTGGCCTTTTATTATGGTATAATAAAAAGTAAGTAATAGACAGCCTTGTTCTACTGAAATGCCAAATTCAACGTTTTCATCCTAGCGGGCCAACCACTAATTTTTCCTCGTACTCCTCGCATGGTAGAGAATGAAAAGAGATTTATAATCGGGTCACTATTTTTTTTTTTTTTGATAAATTGGGTTTCTATTCTGAAATGGGCATTTTGTCTATATGCTATAAAAACACAAGAGAGTTTATATAATCTTTCAAACTAAAGGCCATTGCCCCTCAAGTCACTGCCCTTAAAAACTCTTAAGATATTGTGTGTGTTTGGAGGTGATGTGATGTACTATTATTTGAAATAATTATTGTGATACTTTTTATGATATGATGTATGTGAAATGAAAAAATAATTAAAAATATAAAAAATAGATTAAAAAATATGTTTATGATACAAGTAAAATATTATTTGAGATAATTTAGCGATCCAAACACCTATTATAATTGATATTTTTCTGAGGCAAAATGCTATTACTTATTTGCGTTTTTGTTTTATTGATCGACAATATTTATACCGGCCTATTCTATGTCCTACATAGAAAGGGGAATCTAATTGAATTGTATCAGTAGTTAGAGGAAAAATGGATTCGACAATGTCAAAGGGATACTCCGGTGCGTTCTTGAATTAACTGTAGTGAAATAGTTCATGCAGGCAAAATTAAACTAATCTTTTAATACAAAAACGTTCTGAAAGTGACAGATTAGTTCACATTTCCTTTTGACCACAATGGCAGAATTACCAGACAGAGGACAGTGTTTTGTTTGACCAATAAGCCTGGCTTTAAAGATAAGATGGATAACGATTAGACTGGCCTGCGAAAGTTCCTTGAATTAAATTACTGCTCTGCATTTTTGGATAATTCTTTAATTCCACAAGGCTATTTATCTGAAACAGCTGTCATTGTTGGCACCTCCCCTTATCCATTTTCACCTCCAAAACTAGACTTTTAATACACCACACCAAATTAGTCCAACACCATTACAGCCATCCGCCCTCATCAGGTTAGCTTTCTCGAAGTTGAGTAACGTACACTTCTTCTCTTCTTTTTTTTTTTTTGTTGTTTTTGTTATCCATTTATAGGTACCTTTCTTAATCTTGATCAAGATTGCATTTTTTTTTTTTGGGGGTTTCTGGTGGTGAAATGTTCAAAAATTGAGATTGCTTTCCTGTGGTGAAAAATCAATCTATGATATCTATAGTTTGCACAACCCTTTTGGGCATTTGTCTTCTCCAATCTTTCTCTGTTGTTTTTCTTTACCATTTCTATGTGATTTTTTGATCTAACCCCCAGATTCTAAGGCCTTCGATTTTTAGCTTCATCTGAATCTTGTCCCTGAAATTGTAGAAAAAGTTAGCATTTTTAGTTTAATCCACATTGTTTAAGAAAATAAAGGAGGCCCAAATAGAGAAAATGTCATCAGAAAGTGATCAGAGATATGCAGTGATGGATGAAAAGAAGAGGAAAAGAATGATTTCCAATAGGGAATCTGCGAGGAGGTCAAGGATGAGGAAGCAAAAGCAATTGCAGGATTTGACAGATGAAATGGGCAGATTGGAGGTGGCAAACAATGGCATTGACGGCAAGATTGATGGGATTACAGAGAAATATATGATTTGTGCAGCTGAGAATAATGTCTTGAGAGCTCGGCTAACGGAATTGACTGAGAGATTAAGATCATTGAATGATGTGATCAAGAATTTGGAAATGGTTGGGGATGCTACTCAATTGCCTGATCCTCTGCTGAAGCCTTGGCAGGTTTCTTGCTCAATGCAGCCTATCCCTGCTTCTTCAGGAATATTTCAGCTCTGAAATGATGGCGATGTCGACCTTAATGGGCTTCCCTCCTTTGCAGTAAATAGCCTTTTGGATATTCGTTTAGCTTAGTTTGTGTCTGGATTTCTGTTTATTGTATGCTCTGTCTGTATTAGTTTTAACTCATCATGTAGCTGTTAAATGTTTTGTTGAGGTCATGGACTATTGCCTCCTCTCATTTATGTTAGTGTGGAATCTATCAGCCGTTTACTCTTGACCAGTGAGGCAAAGGGTATATCCCATTATGTTTGTGAAAGCAGATATCCTATGTATGTTTGATCTTCTCTTGGGAATTCAAAAGTTTGAAGATTTAGTAAGACAGTGCTGGAGTAATAGAATAGTAGAATCATATGGTTTGGATTAGGTGCTCAAGTTCAAAGTTGATTTTATTTTAGATGAAACAGCAGAAAAAGAAGAAGAGGAAATCCATTCTCCCTAGGAACTCATTAACATATTGTGCCCACAAATGATTTATAGAAGTCTAATGCTACCCTTTCATCCATTAACAACTTTGGATTCTATGGTATTATTTTTCTTTAATTATGACGGCATCTCATGAACAGCTACAGCTTAAGCTGATATTTGTTCAGGACTTTTAACACATACCCTGGTCCCTTGATGAAATGATTATGCTGGATACTCATTATTCTATGTGGTTGGAGCATCTATTTGTTCCTTAGGGAAGCTTGAAGTTGGTGGTCTTCAAGACATAATATCTATTTGTTGGATAATCATTAGTAGTACAAGTAATTCTGCAGCTGGTTGAGAATTTTAGTTGAAAATGACAAAAATTCTTCCAGCTATTTGGTTGTTGACCTCTGGAAATATGAATAACATTAAGGTTAGGTATATCCTGTTGTAGGCAGATATAGATAGGTTTAAGGGGATAATACCAGAATCTTCCCATTTGCCTGTGATAACCAAGTCCAGCTTCCTGTAGTTTAGATTGTAACATCTACCTTCCTTGTTCAAAATGACTGTAATAACTCTCACCTAACACATGCTGTTGCTGCTCACACCAAAATTTCCCTTTTAACAGTCCCAAAAAAAGTGATTTAAATGACTTATCTTCAAAGACCATATATTTAGTCAAATTTGGTGGTTTGGGCTGGGAGGAATGGAAAATAAAATGATATTTGAAGTTGAAAACATTACCAAGATGATGGTGATGATAATAAAAAAATTAAAAACATGTAACGAGAAAGAATCCTCCCAAAATATTGCAACATCTCTTTTATTACTTTTTTATGTGGACATATGTGCCCACATTGAATTAAGCATAACAGATTGCTTGCATTGCACCCATTGCAGTCGAGAGTTCTGTAGAAATGCATCCTGGAGCTATGCCGTCAAATTTGCATAATCTTCCCAAAAAGAAGAAAACAACTATCAGTATCTGCAAATAAATTAGGAACTTTGGCATCAGAAATTCCCCCATTTCTCTATGCAATTCTTCCAACTAGAAACAAATAAAACTCTTCACCATTCTCTGCAGAAACAAAGCATACCAATATGTACTTCAAGCTTGTTTCTATTCTCCAAGCTGCTCAACATGGCCAAAACCACACTACTAAAAGTAGTCTCACTTTGCCTGTTTTTTGCACTTCGGTGCAACTGCAACCTTTTTATTGGGTATCCATCCTCTTATGCCACCCCTATTTCAAAGCCCATTGACGAGCCAATTACTGATGATGCTATTGATGGCTCTAATCCAAGCTTTACAGCTACAAAAATGATGGCTGAAGGAATTCCTCAGGATGATAAAAGTTGGATTGCTATTGGATCCATGGTTTAAAGACTCGGCCGAGACCGAGATGATTCGACCGAGTCATCACCGGAACGGTATTTTTCGTTCCGATACCAAGGCCAGATAATTCTGAAATAATGGATCGTTGATAACTCGGCCGAGACATCTCCAAGACGGAAAAATTAGCCGAGTCATCCTGAGTCAACTCAAATTTTTATTATTTTTGTTTGTCTTATTTTTTTACAATTTTAGAATATTAAATGTTTTAAAAATTTGTATCTCGCCGAGACCGCAACTGATATGTCGAGACCGATATGGAACAATCCGGACTATGACCTTGACCGCGACCGCGACTTTGGATCAAGTAGCATTACTAGGAAACTGCTACAGAGCGATGATTGCCCAGCGTGCCCCGGCAACGGTTGTCCAGCAGTTCGCAAATGCAAAATATTTTGCTGCTGAGTGCTGATAATCAAAATTCAGGCAGAGCCCAGAATTTGAATAAAACATAATCAAGTCGCGTTTTGCTTATGATGATCAACTACGCACTTGCTACTGGCCATATATGCATGGAATCCACCATCCCATAATAAGACTGCTCCATATTTGGAGTTGATACAAGCAGCTTTTGAATAGCAGTATCACTATGCATTCTTTCCTATCGTTTCTATGAACTGTTTTATGCTTTTGTTGTTTTACTATATTGGAATCAATGGTTGCTGTGAATTTTCTATGACAATATGTTTTAGCCCGTTCTTCCAACCAAAAGTTCATGTTTGAGTTCAGAATTCGTGCATAAAATAGATGAAATTTTCATGTGACCAGATTGCGGCACATAACTTGAGAGAACATTTTGTTGATTTAAAAAATGACTGATTAATTTAAGCACTTCTTTTTTTTTGGACGACCTCCTATTTGATGATATTAATATTTGTACATGGTGATAGAGAGAGGGAGAGAGAGAGAGAGAGACCAAAAAAATAAAAAAAGAACGATCCAAAGGATTAATTTGCAACAGGAAAATGTTGATTGCCAATTCTGAAATTTCATCATCTACTACTGAAAAAGTAGGATATAGCTAGAGAAAGAAAACCTAAATATATTTATAAATGTATAAGTGTATATTATTATAAATGTATAAATTATAAATGAATATTATAAATATATTATAAATTATAAGTGTATATTATTATAAATGTATAAATTAATATATTATAAATATATATTAATACTATGTAGAAATGTATTTATATAATTAATATAAATGTATATATGTATTAATATTATGTATAAATGTAAAATTAATATTATGTATATTAATATAAATGTATAAATGTATTATATTATATATAATACATTATAAATGTATATTTAAATGTATTAGTGTATATTATTAAAAATGTATAAATTATAAATGAATATTATATAAATGTATAAATTAATATATTATAAATATGTTTTAATATTATGTTGAAATGTAATAATATAATTAATATAAATGTATACATGTATTAATATTATGTATAAATGTAAAATTAATATTATGTATATTAATATAAATGTATAAATGTATTATAAATGTATTATATAATATATAATATATAATATAAATGTATATTATAAATATACATAAATATTTATATATTATGTATAAATGTACATTTATATAAATGTATAATATATTATATATTATATTATATATAATTTATATAACATATAATATTTATGTAAATATATTATAAATATATAAAAATATATTTTAAATAAAATAAAATATTTATGATATGTATGTATAAATATATAATATTAGAAATGTATAATATATATAATATACATTAATATTAATATAATTTATATATAATATACATAATTGAAATATACATATTAATATATATTATAAAACAAAATTGCATAAATATATTTATAAATTTATATATAAATAAATGTATTTATATAAATATATAATATTTATTTCAATTGACATAATATATATAATATTATACATAATTGAAATAAATATATTTATATTAATATAATATATATATATATAATATACATAATTGAATATACATATTAAAATACATAATTGAAATATACATATTAAAATATATAATTAAAATATATTAAAATATAATTGAAATATACATGTTAAAATACATAATTGAAATATACAAATTGAAATATACTTATTAAAATATACAAATTAAATATGCATAATTGAAATATATTTGGAGTTGTTTTTGATATATTGTTTGGATATGGTGTTTTTGAAGTTGTTTTTGAAATACACATTTACTGTAGCATTTGGAATGTGAAAAACAGTTTTTCAAAAACAGGCTCAAAAACACCAATCCAAACGGCATGACATCTACATATTAACATAGATAGACACGTACACAAGACGTTTTAGCACAATTACTTAAGAATTTCATCGTCACCATGGCAATTGATACAATGCAGCAGTCCCTCTTAATTAGCTCTCATTTCATTTACTCCTGCAGCAATGAGCTGGGCTGAGACTGATACAGTCAATAAGAGCAAAAAGGAGTACTGAAGTTGTTGACGTTTGGCTTGTCCAAATAGGAGAGTTATGAGATTTCTCGAATTCTTTGAATATTGCCACGAATAGCCAAGGTAGCCAGTTGTAATCCTCTGTGCTACTATTCAGTACCAAATTTAGTATTGATCTCACGTGAGGGTAGAAGAAATTTAAATAAACAGTACATGATAAGTTAAATAGATAGGACACTTGATATAAATATGAGGGCAAAAAACCTGAGCTGCCACTAAACTATTGGTCAGATCATGTTTTGGCCATCAAACTATTTTTTGTCAATAATTGGCCACTAAACAACTTAATCAGTAAATCCGTGACCATTTAGTCAATAATTGCTCTTAATCTATGAAATTAGCAGTACACGTGGCAAAGTACAGGGGTAATTTTGTCTAACAACTACGCGACTCTATTTCATAGATTAACTATTAATTTCATAAATTAAGAGTAATTATCAACTAAATGGTCATGAGTTTACTGATTAAGTTGTTTAGTAACCAATTACTGACGAAAAATAGTTTGATAGCCAAAGCATGATCCGACTAATAATTTAGTAACCGCTGAGATTTTTTACCCTAACTATGAAAGTGTCACGGAATTGTCACTAAAAAAGTAACACTGAAGATCCCATGTGTAAGCAAGGTAACACAAAATAGCCAAGGTAGCACCAAAGTACTCCACAGAGTATTAAAACTGAGAGCCATCACTAGGATGTTTTTGTCTTTGGTAAACTAGTAACCGATGATGATGGCATCCCTTCAAGGCAGCTGGGTGGTTTTCCCTGTGTTGAAAGTGGGAGGAAGTTAGGTTAATTTGTAGGAGTCGGATGGACCATATATAGGTGGTGAAATTGTTTTTAACATTTGATAGAATCCCAAGAAAGCTGATTTGTGTAGGCTGGATTACGCGACCAGTTATGGCGTTTATTAGGAGTTTTAAGAATTTTGGGGCTAGTTTGGTGCAACATGATTCAGAGGATTAGACTTCAATTTTCTCTTATTTTGGGGTGTTTTTGAAAATTGAAGCTAAAACACCCCTAATTTTCTCTTATGTGCTTAAAGGATTAGCTGTTTTGGAAGTGTTTTTGAAAAATTTTACTGTAGCAAAGTTTTTAGAGTATATTTTGGAATATTTAAGAGTAGAAGAGTTTTTAGAATATATTTTGAAATATTTTTTAAATATTAAAAAAAATTTAGACTGCTTTTTAGAATATCTTGTAGAGTACTTTTTAAAAACTTTTATAATATTTGAAAAACCAATTTTTGAAAAACTGATGAATCCAAACAAAGCCACAGGTAACCCGTAATTGGATGGAAAGAAAACAAAACCATCTCTTTGTTTTTTGTGAATTTTTTTTGCTTAGTAAAAGAAAGAGTGCTATTTATTAACGACATAAGTACACAAACAAACACATAAACCTAACAAACGTTGAATAGTGATAAATCTTATAAGAAATGATATGTAGATGGTGGCTTACATGTTAGGAAACAACAAACAAGACATACAAACAAACGTTAACATGAAACTTTTTCATGGTAGTGCAAGTTTCTGGGTAGAAACATGATCAGCAGTTAATTGGCTAGTCCAAGATGGTTCCTATTCACTAAGATGGGATAACCATCAAAATTGAGAGCAGTACTATCACGGTTGTTTTGACCATGTTCAAAGTTGAAAATAGGAGGAAAATGGGCTTTTAGAAGTTGGGTCAATCAACTTAACCTCGATTTACATCCCTTCTGATCACCTTTTTCTCTGTTTAATTATCTATTCACGTTTTTGTTATCTACACAATTAAACCTTGTGGATATATATATTTTTTTGAACACGCATCGACTTGATCTTGATGTATTTCTGATAACAATAAGGAGTCAATATGATCTTCAGAAATATTTGGTCATTAATTTGGATGCAATATTTTGGTGACACAAGATTGGTGACTGATGCGACGGCTGTGAGCACAATCCGAACTAAGTAGCAGAGGGCTGAGCGAACTGAGAGGGAACGAACTGGCAACAGCGAGGTGAGCGAACTGACCTGTAAAAAGGAGCAAGCTGCGAGGCTAGCTCCCCGTTGTGACTCCGATGGTCAAGTCAGTTGCGGCTACAAGTAGAGTAATAGTATTGATTACTGTAGTATTGATTACTGTAGATGGCGTACCTTGTCTTGCCTTGTGGTGCTATATTTATAGGGCTCTGCGTAATAGTTTCCTTATAGGATTATGAGTAGGGGTGCTGTCGAGTCGAGTCGAGCTCGAATAGTGCACTACTCGAGCTCGACTCGAGGCAAAATAACTAAGCTCGAGCTCGTCAAGCTTTTAAAATTCGAGCTCGAGCTCGAGCTCGACATCAATTTATGGAACTCGAGTTCAAACTCGAGCTCGAGTTTAATTAAATGTAATTAATTCAAATCAAACTCAATCGAGCTTATTCGAGCTCAATCAAGCCTAATCAAGCTCAAGTAATAAAAATTAATATTTTATATATAATTTTAAATAAAGGATATTATTGACATTTCACAATAATAAAAATTAAAATATATATTATAAAAAACTCGATAGAGCTCGTCGAGCTCTCGAGTATTATATTTCCAAGATCGAGCTCGACTCGATAGCTCTAACGAGCAGCTCGAGCTGGGTCAACCGAGCTCGAGCTCGAGCTGCTGACCAAGGAGCTCGCGAGCTCGAGCCGAGCTACTTGGTTCAGCGCCAGCCCTAATTATGAGCCCTACTAGAGATGGAATCCTCTTAGGGCTCCGTCTGCCGTTTCCGAAAGGTTCGGGAGTCTCGGCCCACTAAGCCCATCCAGTGGAGAGGCAGTGGTTTTGCTCGAACTAGCCTTTGCAAAGGCCCGAGCTAACTTGCGCGAACTGACGTGGCGCCTGTCCGAACTGACACGTGGCATTGGCGAATTGGCTCCTCCACAGTGACAATTATGAAAAGATCATGCGTTTAATCAAATGGCAAAGCTTAATCAAGCTAGTTTCACTATTTGAGCATAACCAAAGTTGAAGTTGATAATGTAGTCAAGTATGTGAGCATTGAGATTATAATGAAGGAAATATTGTCCCGTTTAATTGGAGAGCAGAGCATTCTAATCCTTTTGAAGTTTACTTTTACTCAATAAAAAAATTCACAAAAAATTGTTGTAGCTTAATGGACAGATAAGAGTACTGAATTCTTTAAAACCTTGAAAGTTTTTGTTTTTCAAAGAAAAAACCTTGAAAAATGCTCGAAAGAATGATAACTTGGCATCATCTTTTTTTTGACTCGAAAAGGATCAACTTAGTGTGTTTTCTATTGTTTTTCACCATGTGCCTTTCTCTTGTGGAAGAGAAAGTACATATTCGCTGACAAACTATATCCATCTCAGTTAGTTTTGTTTGCTAAACAACTTTAGAAATTATAAGCATTGATACATGAAATGTCATACTGTCACAAATTAAAGCATTATACCCTTTTATTAGTAGCATTAAATTAAATGCTTGTCCCAGAAATTGTTCATGTTGATCTCAGATGCATGATTTTTATATCCTAAATTAACTTGAAGAAGCTGCAGAGCAAAGCTACTTAGGTGACAACTCTGACAAGACAACACAAGCAAACAAAACAAAGATGGTACAAAAAAACACCTGTACCTGCTTGATCGTGCAAGCTTATTAGAATCGAAGGATTACTGATATACATGCCTGACAATTATTCGAAGCATGATTGCTTGAGTACAAGTACAAGAAGCATTTAAGCTGTGCCTCAACATGAAGGGGAAGCGTCACAGGGGCATTGGCACAGGCAAAATATATATACACAAGGATAAATTTTCACCTTTGCTGTGTCTGTTAGAGAAGATAATCACAAGCCAGTACGTATTGGAGAAATATTTGTTGTAGCAGATTTGTTGAGGTTGTTTGGGTAGTCCAGGTGGGCGAGTCTCATTTTTCTTGATGGCTCATGCGGGTTTTCAGCAATTTGCAGTGCAGTTGAATTGCGCTGCACAGAATCACCATCAGCACTAGTTGACCGATTTGTAGGAGATCATTCCTCACCAGGGTTGGATTCAACTGCAAATGCTATGAGGATTGGGATTATAACGAAGGGTTGTATTGGCCATAGTGGAAGTTGAAATATGGAACAAAGTTTTGAATAATGTGACATCTACTACGTTGGTTAGATGGGATTTATATAGACTCAGAAAAGTGTTTTTTTGGCATCCTGATGAAGAACTAGCACGTTTAATGCCATAATCTCAGGTCGTATTAGATGCATTACTCTGAAAAGATGGCAACAAATAGGCTGGTTCTTTTCTCACACAAGTTGTGTGTGTTGGAGCAACATAATTCAAATACCAGCTTGTTCGCAAGGTCATCCTAACTCAATTGAGGCACTAACAAGTTTTTTTTAAAAAAAATGTCATCATCATCATCCTCTACTTCTCTTTTCCCTTTTTATTTCTTTTTTCCTTACTTCTTTTTTTTCTGATTAAGCTGTCGCGCCCCATTAAATTTAAATTTTATTTTTTTTAAAAAATGGGGCGCGACAACATTCATTATTATCCTTTGTTAGATGACACCACACACCTCTATCCGTGCCTTAATACTTTGGTATAGCTAAGAGATTGAAATGAGTAGGTGGATGGGCTTTTACTGCTTGTTTACTCCACTATCTGTATGGGATTCTGCTGCCAGTGTTTCTAATAATTCAACCTCTCAATTGTCTTCTTTAGTTATTTAAGATTTTGGTTGCTTTCAGTTGGGAGAATAATGTTTGTTGGTACTAATTAGGATGAAATAAGATAATGATGGCATATTTTGCAATTTATATAGTCCTATATATGTAATAGAAGTAGCAGCCTACCTTTTCTTTTGGACACCTCTTTTAAGAGATTAGTAAAATATGCATAGGAATGTGGAAGTGGAGTGCGGGTAGATATATTTTCTGATAAGAAAATTCTTCTGAAACATGAAAAGGGTTTTGTTTCTATTACTAGTAATACAAAGGACTTATTAGAACTGCAAACTTTCATAAAGCCTTTAAAAATTACTAACGGAAGATTAAGATAATTCAAGGAGAAAATAAAGCAATCCATAATCAGCTTGACGATATCTCGAGAACACTACTTGAAATATTACATTCGGCCGAATTGATCAATCTAATTTTCAATTCCTTCTGGGCTCATACTTGATTTTCAAAGCTATAAGGGCCGTAGGTGCAAAAACAATAAAAAGTGAGAACATAATTAGATGGGTGGTTTTCCCCAACGTTGAATGAATTTAAGGAGGAATTTGACTTCCTACACGTCTTTCTTAGTGAAATTCAAAGGGAAGAACCATTTTTGTATATAATTCATTTTCATAAATTTGGACACAAAAAAATACTTCTTAAAAACTTTCTAGATTTTAATTTCATGCAGTAAAAATAAATTTTTGTTATTATTTTATAGTTTAAAATGTATGGACGGGTCAAAATATTAGTTTGGAAAGTATAGTGCTTCATATGAAAGGCCAAAAGTCAAATGAGGGGAAAAAAAGAAAAAAAAAGAATAAAGATTAACTTTTAGGAGAGTGTTAATTTTCGTCCCGTATAATTTGGGTTGATCTAAATTTAGTTTCTCATGTTTTAAATAATTTTAGCCCTTCAAGTATTGGATAGTTCTCAATCCTCTCTCACTCCCACGCATAGAACCATAGGCCTTTTTGAAAGTTGGGAAATAAGAGGATTTGGACTTTTAGGACTTGAATTAAGAGGGGGATTTATTGACTTACCATGACTGCCTTGTAAGTAAGATTTGGAAGAAGACTCATAATTTTGTGTATAAAAAGAGGATGGATGTATAAAAGACTTTATTACATACATATATCTGCTCTCTGTGTTACACATATCCATGTATAATTTAATTAAGAGGGGCAAATTATTCTAAATAATATTTCGCTTGCATCATAAACATCTTTTTCAATCTACCTTTTTTTATATTTTCAAACACTTTTTTATGTCACATACATTACATCACAAAAAAATGCCAAAGTAATTATTCTAAATAATATTTCAAATAATACTCTATCCAAACACACTTCTTGATAAGTTCATCAATATTACTAAAACTCGTATTTCATCTACAAATGCTTTTGTCATCAATTTGCTCGCAACGTTTAATCATTGTGATAGGTAACAATTATGACGAAAATTTTAAGTAGATTACTAGATTTTGTAAAATGGAAAAACTGCATTATTTTTTTCGCAACGAAACTTCTGTCTCACTCTCCGTTCTATTTTTTATTATATTACTATTTCTCCTTTATAAATTTCATATTTTAGTTCTTTTTTATTTCCTTAAGATCTAATAAGTATTAATTGAGTAATACACAGAACTTATCAAACTCAAAAAATCAAAATGCATAAAAAATTAGATTTTTTTAATGAATTTTCTGCTATATTTTTTAATTTCTATTATATGTTACATTTTAAAACTGTGTATTTATTTTTTTTACTTAGTTAATAGTTATTGAATGTTAAGGAAACAAAAAAGAAGTAAAATATGATGTTTATGAAAGATAAAATAGTTATATAATAAAAAATAAGATAAAGAGTGACACAAAGAGTGAGATAGAAGAACGGTTGCGCATTTTTTGTTGTGACTTTTGTGCATGATCAAAAAACGACATAGTTTACTGGAGTGGGTTTGACTTTTCAGAGGGTACTATCCCAGTGCATGGTGGGCTGGGGCTTTTGGAGCTAGGAGAAGGAGGGCTACAGCCATTTGGTCGCAAGCCCACATTCTGAGCTTAACCGCTTTAATTTTCATACCCAACATTAAAGGGGAGAAATGCAATTTTGATTTTTAATGTTTATCTTACGTGTCGAATTAATTCCTAATATTTTCTCTAAATTAAATATATCTGCGATCCTAATTTATGTTCTTATTTGTCGATCAAATCTGACAGAAAAATTAACAAAAAAAAAAAAAAACCTTCTTTAATACTTTGCATTAGAAGAACCTTGAAAATTGAGGAAAACAATCAAAAAAGAACCGAGTTTAGACTTGTTCATGCAATATATATATATATAACACATATTGCAAGTCACATAGAATATCCAATAATTAAAGCAAACCACAATTATTTAGATAACCAGACAGCATATATACAAACTCAGCCACATCATAAGAAGATATATTGGACGGTTGAATGCATTCAACCTATCAGCAATTACAAGCTTGGCAGGGACACATGCATAAGCAGTATACATAAAGACATGGACAAATCTTAAATTTGTTGATGTCTGCTAGAGGGTTGAAAGTTTTACTTATGGCAGTAACATTACTAGCGGACTCGTTCGGGTTTGGATGACTTAGGTGGGAGACTCTGATTTTTTCTGGAGATGCATTCCCAGTTTCTGCCATCTGCACAGGCACAGCTGCACCTAAGTTGGACCAAATAGCAAAAATCAGGATAAGGGATGCTATGGTTAGGAGGGATGATTTGGCCATGGTGAAAGTGAAGGTAGAAGGAAGTTGAGTTTTAGGGGTTGGATTGAGAGGAATTTATATTGGATTTCATGTGCGTGTTTCCATGGAAAATTAATAGCAGATCTGATTCGACTTAATTTATGATGTCAAATCTTCGGCAATTGTTTGACGTTTTTCTGTATACAGCCAAAAACTTTTCTTGTTAAGTGCAATTAATAGATGGTTTCTTACCATACTTAATTTATGGTGTCAAATCTTTGGCAATTGTTTGACGTTTTTCTGTATACAGCCAAAAACTTTTTTTGTTAGGGTTCTTACCATACTGAAGTAGTACATTATCTTTTGAGCAAATTATCTGGATAGCCATCAAACTTTTGGAATCATCGAGTTTTGACTATTGAACTATTAAAAGTCAGGTTTTGGTCATTGAACTATCTAAAGTTTAGAGCCAAAAACTAGATTTTCAGTCGTTCCGTTACATTTCATCGTTAAACATGACAGATCAGAGTGTTCGCACAATTCACGAGACAAAAGGAAAAGGGTATAGTTAACGATTAAATTTGACGGAATGACCTGAAACCTAAATTTTATACAGTTCAGTGGCCAAAATCAAATTTTTAATAGTTCAATGGTCAAAACTTAGTGATTCTAAAAGTTCAGTGACCATCCAGATAATTTGCTCTTATCTTTTTGACAAAAAAGAAAAAAAAAAGTAGTACATTATCCCCAGCAATATTTGTCAGTCGTATCAATCTAGTGCGTGTCCTTTTGTTTGCTTATGACAATTAAGAAGAAGGTAAAGAAAGATGAAAATGGAGGGAAATAGTTTAAAGAGTATTAAAGGGAAAAGAAATTATGCTATCCTCTCAATAAATTTCCTTCCCTTTCCTTGTAGTCTCCTCTTTTAGAGAAAAGTTTCTCTTGCATTTATAAGCCTTAAATTTTTGCTTAATTTGGTGCAATTTTCGTTGTCTTTTGCTTAATTTGGTGCAATTTTCGTTGTCTTTTAACATCACTGGAAGAACTGAAACAATAATGAGTAATTTTTTTTTTTAAACTACAATATAGTTTGTCGACCCAATGTTCAAGGCATGACTCGTAAAGTCTTTTCTACTATCAGGTTTAAAATTTGAATTGTGTGCTTGATAGTTGGATGTGGAAGAGTAAAAAAGGACGAGAGAAGCGAAAAAAAAAATCTACAAATCTATATCTATATCTATATGTATTACAGGGTGGATTTTTTTTTTTTATTAAAAAGCTCCACACATCTCCACAATCCCAATCCCTTTTTTTCTAGAATTTATATTTATTTTAATTCATAAATATTTGGTTTCACAGTTTTGCTACAATGAAACCATTTGAAATTGTTATTTACCAGCAATGTAATTTCTTACAATTTTGGATTGGTGTGCATGTTTAGCTGACTCTTATCCCTTCTCATTCACAAAATATAGGTCTCACATCAAATGCGATAGAGTTATACTGATTGAAGTGTCAAAACCATCAAATTCCAAGTCTCAATACTTTTTATTTTTCAAATATTATTGACATTTGTATCCAATTATTTCATATTCAATTTTTTGAGTCTTAAGAAACAAAGGGCTTAAATTTCTGTCCATGTATACTGAGGCTATGCATAAACTACAGATTTCATTCTTCATTATTGGCATTGAGGTTCTCCCAAAAAAAAAAAAGGGCATATTTGTTGAGACAAAACTTATTTCGCTTAACCTATAAAAAGAGCACTTATTGGTTTACCAATACATTAAGAGAAGGGCGGCATGTATATTAAAACCTTTCGTCAACAATATTGAATTTTTTAACTGCAAGAGGGTTGAAATTTCTACTTATCGTGGAAATGTTACTTGTAAACTTGGTTGGGTTTGGGGGATTGAAGGGAGACTTTGATTGTTTCTGATGGTTCATTTCCAACTTGTGCCTCATGCAGTGGCACATCTGCACCAGAGGTAGACCAAAGAGCCAAAACAAGAACAAGTGACGGTACGTTTAGCAGGGAGGTTTTGGCCATGCTGAAATCCGAATTGGGATGAATGTTGTGTTTTAGGCTTGGATTAATAAGAGGGATTTTATATTTACATCATATTATTGTTTTTGGAAGAAATTGTTTAAAATTTGTTGCAGAAAATAAATAGCAGATCTTATTCATAGAAGGCTAATTGAGAGATTGACATTGGATGCAAGTAGTTGGAGGTTGTGCGTCAAGTTACGTATTTTGACCCAACTGCCACAGATCCATTCAAAGTCTGTTTGCTCAACATAATTTGCCCACTTCTTTAGATGCATTAAATTGCAAGTTTTGATTTCTGTCTTTCGTTCTTTGAATTTCAGCAGCAAAATAAGTTCATATTTGTGACAGATGCAGCCGAAGATCAACTGATGGAAAAGAAAATAAAGACTTTGGACGCACCACCGAAAGAGTGAGATAGAGATCTAAATTTTGGAGTTTTCGTTACTTTTTATAATCTTGAGTTTTTTTTCCCTTGTTCTATTCCTCTCATTGTTTTGGAAATTTGGGAAGTTATCTTAGAAAGTTTTCTATTTTTAATATATTGTTCTTTGTTATTGTTAAGTTTGTTTTTCTTCATCGTAGAAGAATTTTAACGAGCCAATTACTACTTCAATTTTTATAGGTCTATCAAAGATGTGTCCAACGGGCACTCGTTAAAATACATTTTAGATGTCATATTTTTAAAAATGTAAAATTAATTAGAAAAAATAAATAAATGTATAAGAGGGTAGATAAGAAAGAAAATATATAAATGCAAAAGAGGGTAATAATTGTTAATTTATGTGTACACGTGATAATTCAGGTGAATTTTATATAAGTTATCGAATGCTTACTGCAACCTTTATTTGTGTATTACTATAACATTATATTTAAAAACTACTTTTTTAAAAAATAGGCCAATCCAAATGGAGATCTATATCTATATGTATTGCAGAAGGGATTTTTAACAGAGACCCTCTCAATGACTTCTAAATTTCTCATTCTTTTTTCTAAAGTAGTGGGTTATAACCAACCCTATCACCAATCAAATTTAAAATTTAAAACATTCCCACTATCTACTTCATAAACTGTTTATAGTTTGTTATTTATACTTTAAATCCTTTTTACTCCTTAATTAAAGACAAATGCTCATTCGTATGCTATTTTAATACAATGTTATATTTTTTTAATTAAGAAATATTTGGCACCACACTAACCCTATAACCACCCCTACAAATGCGTTTTGCAAATTACAATTACGTTTTAAAAAAATCATAAATGTGCAACTAAATATAAAGTTGAGGGGGTAAAGTGCAGCTAAATGTAAAGTTAAGGGGCTTACTATATTTAACCCTAAAAAAATCCCAAGAACGTAACAAGTAGTGGGTTATAGATTTTTGTATTTATTTTAATACATAAAAAGTAGTGGGTTATAACCAACCTTATCACCAGTCAAATTTAGAATTTAAAACTTTCTCATAATTTACTTCATAAACCGTTTATATTTTGTTATTTATACTTTGAATCATTTTTACTCCTTAATTAAAGATAAATACTCATTCACATGCTATTTTAATACAATTTTAATTCGCAAGCATACAACATGATCAAGAAACAACATAACCAACTAGGACTAGATTTTGACTCAAAAAAATTAGGCCTAGATGGCACTAGCCCGTTGCCGTAACTTGTGATGCCAATTAGGACTATTTAGTGTTTTTTTTTTTTTACAAGGAGTTAGGACACTGTAAATCTTATTTAGACAAACTTTGCCTCATCGGTGATTTGAGTATCAAGTTATTGAATATACTACAAATCTTATAATATCAGTCTGCTATAAAAAAATAATATTTTACTAGCATGTGGTATTTGCGTACGAAATTTCATAGGTAAATCAAATGCTTTTATTTATACTCTATATAATTTGAATAGTTTTTTAACGAATATAACCATATTATGCATGACCATCACTTTGTACAATTGGAATTAGCAAATTATATATCAATCACAATTTAGATTTTGCTCGATACCTGCGCAGTTAGTGAGTTCCATCAGTAACACTACATCAAACTTTTAATGTTGTTTCATACTTTTATCAACATGTTCAAAAAATTGTAGGTTTGAAAATGATACATGTGCTCGAAAGTTAGTTACGTGATTGAAGTCAAACAATTTTACAACATCACAAGCATTGTTGATAGCAAATTCAAAGAGAATATGGATATCCGAATATACAATCATGCGTACGGTAAACTTACTCTATTTAATTTAATTACTGCATAAATTTTTAAAATTTATGATCATAACCTATACCTTCTTTCATTCTTACTAGGTTAAATATTTTCGAATACTTACTTATTCAGAGCATTAACATAGAAAACATGTTCTATGAGCTATGCAAAAATTGTGAATAACTATGTGAAGGTCATTTTTCAAAACAGTATGTATGCATTGTAATGACGTGGTCGACACTGTTGTTAGATAATTAACTTCATATACCTTTAATTTCAATAAATTTTTTTGTATTGTATATAACATTTTATTTGTCAAACAGGTATAATGTTAACATACAAATCAAAAATTTCAGTGGTAGTATGCATCTTAATCTACAGGACAAACATGCACGATTCATATTTGATTGTAATGCTTCTTATCTTAGAGAATTACAAAGGAAGGTAGAATTCTTGATATATGTTTATTTTTTATAATGCTATTTATAGGCTATGTAAAAAAAAATACACTAATTTTGAATTTCACACGTATTTAATTCTCAGGACAATGATGATAGGTTGTTCAACCAACGAATCAATTCATGCAAAGATCATGTATTTTCATTTGTAGTACGCATTCCGCAAAATTCAACAGAATTAATTAAATCACTAATTTTGGCTTTCGTACTAAAAGTTGATTGCTGTGAAGAGTGTTCGCACCTTTATGCAAGATTATCAAATCAAATGCATAATATTTGCAAGTATTTTATTTTAACAACATTTAATTACATTCATTTTTATTCATATATCATTCATTTTCTAATATAAATTTTTATTATTTTTTCAGGATCTATCTTCCGAAAAAAGGTAATTTTTGAATAATATACACATTCTATCATATTTCAAACTATTGTTAGACAGATATTATATTTTAATTGTGTTGGTACAATTTTTTAACCTTTTTTAATTCATCATTTTATTTTTATTTTTTCAATAATGTCAGTACCGTGCGTAGCACGGGTATTCACACTAGTTGATATTGTATGATTGCTAGTACCAAAACCAAGTTACCAGTAACTTAAATGCGGGATGTGGTCACATTGCCTGCTTAAAGATATGAATCTGAAGGCTAAATCATAAAATTTATGATCATGTGTTCACATTACCAGTTCATCACTCATTAATGATCTTAAATCTTCCTTTTTTGAAACTACACTTAAAATAAATTTAAATACTATGTGAATGCATACAGTTATCTTATGTACAATATATAAAGGGGTAGGAGGGAGGTTACGTATAAACATTATTTATCACTTTCTGAACTTTCATTTTTATCCTTATAAAAATTACTTTTATTTTAACTATTTAAAAACATGTTTATGATTAGTTATCTTAAAAACATGTTTTACTTTAACAATTTACTTTTCAACATGACTAATCCTAAGCATTATAACTACCAATATAACAATTATTACGTGAAAGAAACTTAAGAGATTAAAGTTTAATTTAGACGTGAAAATTTTATATAAAATTCATTTATCATACATATTATGCATTTCTTTATTGCACACACATTGAGCATATTCAAAGCACTAATATATATATATATATATATATATATATATGAAAGTAACTATTTTAATTAGAGTGTTTCTCCCTCCTATGTGGCATGCCTAATTGAAGAAAATTAACGGATTATGGGTCATTTGAGTTTTACCTATATTGAATATTATATCATATGTTTAAAAATTATCCCTAATTTTAAAATAAATTTAAAAAATAACTAATCTTATCTTAATGATATCTAAAATAAATTTTAAAAAATAACTAATCTTACCTTAATGATATTTGATTTCTATCAATTATTACATCGAACTATAGTAAAGCATTTTTCAAATTACAATTATTAAAATCTTACATATTCCATAAATTACTTCCTTTCATCACCATATCGTTGATTAGTATTCAAATTATTCATCATCTCTTCCCCTAATTTTGAATTAACTTAGTGTATAAAAGGGAATTAATTGTTACACTAATAGAATTATCAATATTGTTGGAAACTAAATATTTATTGATGAACAAAAACAAATTGCTAGATCTTTTCTACTTAATTAAATGTGAATGTATAGTTCTAGATTTATGGTCATTATAGAAATTCAAATTATCTAAAAGAATATTTATATAAAAAAAAGAATATCTACCAAGCTTTTGATATGGGATACATTATTTGATGTATATTATTATATTATAGTGAAAGTATGTAAATTTTTTTTTAAAATTAGTAAATAATTGAAAGTATGTAAACAAATTTTTTAAAATTAGTAAATAATTGAACATTTAGAATATATTAATTTTTTAAAATTAATATGAATGGACATGGAGGATTGTTGTTAATTTTCATGTTTAAATTATTCATATTTGTATAAATTCGTAATAAATAAAAAAGGTACGGGCAAAATTCTAGTATTTATTAATTTATTACATAACATGTAAGAGGACAAAAAGCTTTTGACTTCAGATCATCAATTCCATAATTTTTGAGGGAAATGTGGGTTCAAAATGTAACTGGAAAACCGTAAAATGAGGCTACTCATTTGCATGTCCAAGTAAAATTTGCGGATTCTCCAGTCATTTGCAGTCTCAATCGTATGGAACTTAAATTGTATCCTCCCCACCATTAATTCTTTTTGTTCTGACCACCAAAATCTCTTCCTGTTGTTCACCATCAAGTCAAAGTAATAATGGTGAGTGGGTCATATATATATATGTTATAAATGACCCTGTCCTTTTGTAAGTCTCTATAATCCATCCTGATCCAAACTCCTAAACTCAACCTCAATTCCTCCTATTTGCAACTTTTTATTATTATTATTTTTTTGAGATCTCCTATATCAACTTTCATTCAACATGGACAAAGGTCACAGAACCTCCCTGCTCATAGTCTCAATTGTCCTCGTTTTGGCCCTTTGCTTTAACCTTGGTGCAGCTGGGGAAGTGGCTGAAGCACCTCAAAAAGTGGCTGAAGCACCTCAAAAAATGAGACTTTCCCATCTCTACCAGCCAAACACAACCAACCCCACCAACTCCACCTTTGGTGGCAGTCTTACGAGTGTTGGTACCAAGATTTGCAGATGTCTACTTTGCTCGTGCCATTGTCGCTCTTGCCCTTGCGGTGGCAAGCATTGCAACGAGGGTTAAAATATTCTCTTCTGAGAAATCATCATGGATCTCATCATTTGTTTTTTCTTTTTTCGGAAAAAAAAAAAGTTTAGGAGGAGAGGAAGCTTATCCCATCATCACGAATCCTACCATCTATCTGTATACTTGGGTTATCAACAGAGGTTATGAGGCGCATTACGCCCATATTTGATAATCTAAGTCAGTATTATTTAAAATATTATTTGAAATGATTACTGTAACATTTTTTATGATGTGATATATGTGAAATAGAAAGATGGATGAAAATATAAAAAGTTGGATTGGAAAATATGTTTATGACGCAAGGGAAATATTATTTGGAGAAATTTGCTATCCAAACACTCCCGTAATAAGTTCAGGTGTATTTGATAGCAAAAACTAAACAATCTTAATTAATTAAGTAGGTCTGAATTGTGTAGGTAAAATTTATTCCAAAAAATAAGTGATAAATTATTTACCTATCACTTAATATAGAATGTGCTCAAATGCTAGGATTTTAATATTTACAATTCAATAATTTAACAAACTCATACTTCAATTTTCTGATTTTAGACTTCGGATTTCACATTTTAGTTTTATTTAACGCACCCTATGTGTATCTACAACTAATAAAAAACTAAAGTTATTTATAGAAATTAATTTGGTGGTTTAACTATGAATATGTGGAGACTTGAACGAAATAGAAATACACAGATGACTAGTATTTGATCGTTATTTATTATTGTGTAAATCTTTCACATTATTCAAAGGTTTTTTTTTTGGACAAATTTTGCAAAAGAAAAAGATAAAAAAGGAGAGATATAGATATAGGACATTCTTGCTTTATATATAGTATAGATTGTAAATTTATAATTGCTTTAGTGATTGGAGGTGTTAATCGAACTTTTTGAACCGAGTTTCAACAAGTTCAAATTCAGCTCACAAGTTATATGAATTTTCAAGTTTCGGCCTTTTGGGCTTCAAGCTCATATTAAAAAGGTTCAAACTCAACTCCCACTATCATATGAGTTTCAGGCTCAAATCGAGTTTGAGCCAAACTCATAATTAAATACATAATTATATATAATCTATATTTTTATTATTATGAATTAATACAAATTTACATATAAATTATCAATGTGTTACGTTGTAATACGTACTAGTATTCAAAGCACACCCTAATATGTGTGCAACTAATAGAAAAATATATTTGTGAAATATTTTGAGTATATTTATTGAAATCATTAGCAAGAAAATTGGATTTATATTTTGAAAATATATATGTAAAAAAATCACCAAAATAAAAGTTATAAAAAGTAGTTATTTGGTAGTTATTCAAAATTATAATTGGTAGTTGCTAATCAAAATTAAAATTTAGTAAATAAATTTAAAAAATAATATGAAAAAAATACATATTACTTGGTAAACAATCATATTGGTAGTAAGTAGTTATCAAAGATAGATAGATTTTTATTTATACCAAAAGTTCTCTCATAATTAAGGGCAATTTAGGAAGTATATAAAGTGACAGATTTTTATTATCCCAAACCCCTCCTCTCTCTTTATATATAGTATAGATAATTATAAATTATAGATATTATTATATATTTTTTAGGATTAATCTTTCCTATACTAACAAATGTATACACTATCAGCATTGAATGAATGCCAACTATACCAAATTTGAATTTGAAATTTAATTTTACACACATGTCATGAATCAAATGGTGATAGTGTATACACTGTTAGTGTATATAAGATTTACTTTATTTTTTACATGCATAATTATACTCATATATAGTTCAAACTTTAATTGGACCTAAATCTAGGATGGCCAAACTTGGCTCACATCTAATTCGGAGCTAATACTTAAGTTCAAGTACTGTTCGGTCCAATCAAAACTTAGATTCAATGAACTTTTTAGGTCAAATGGGATGAGTTTGGGCTAGCCCACCTCCTTTGCCGGTCCTATTAGTGATAATTTTCGTTTCCGGGTTCTGTTAACATTCTTAATTCTAGAAAGCAGTTTAGTGCTTTGAAATACATATGACATGCATGTCTGAATGCTGGTCTTGAACAAGTAGTGAAATTTAAAGGTAAAGGCCAAATGAGAGGTACAAAATTGGTGAAAGTAACCAAACAATGATGGAACTAGCTTTTTTTTCCCTCTCCTAGCAAAAAAAGTATGTGATTTAAGAAATGAAACGGGAGCATGGGATTAGAATCCAAAATCTCTATATTTTGAGATTTCAACCTTAGCCACTGGAATGGTAGAGCTAACCTGCATTCTCATGGTTTTTGAATTACCGAAATTTTGATCAACAAACATACACATGTCAAATATACAGTCAGTCTTTTTATAGACAGGAGAAAAATATAACACAAAGTTGATTGATCAAACTAAAAGAAAAAAAGTTGGTGAATTCCTTTCTGAGGAAATCGCTAGACAAAAAGAATTTGAAGGTTAAATCTCCAGGGCAAAATTAAAATAGGAAAGAAGAAATCTTGTTTGGGGAAGTTTGAAAAAAAAAAGAATTTTGTCTAGAATAAAGTTATATTCACAGTTTTTTGGGCCCTCTCACCACTCTTCCAAACCCAATTATCAAGCACAATATTTAAACCCTAAATTTCACAACAGAAAAGATTTCACAAACTCTTCCCTAACCACTGGACAGAAAAACTATATTGCAATTAAAAAAATTACACATTATTGTTTCAGTTCTTCTAGAGATGTTAAAATATAGCGAAAACTTCACCAAATTAAGCAAAAATTGAAGGCTTATAAATGCAACAAAAACTTTTCTCTAAAATGGGAGACGGTAATGGGATGGGAGGAAATAATTTATTGAGATGATAGCGTAATTTTTTCCTCCTTTAATTCTGCTTAAAATTTAAATTAAATCCTATATATATTGACAATATATACATTATCACTGTTGAATTTATGGCACATATGTAAAAGTTGGAGTTTAAATTCAAATTTTGTATAGTTGTCATTTATCCAAAATTGACGGTAGATATACTGTTAGTGTTGGAAAGATTAACTCTAAAACTGTTCCCCTGTTATGAAACAATTAAAAATGTGGATGTCCATTTGTATTCTCAAGAGGACTAATTCATAATTCATTGATCCCAAGGGGATTAATTCATAATTCATTGCTACATTATATAAATGGGTTACAATGAATGAACGGTTTCAATCCATAAATCCATTCATGTATTGGAAGAACCGTTTCATAGACTATTCATGTTCTTATAGTAATGAGTGTTTAATAGAGTTGATGTACCTTTAATTTTCTAATGCCTATATATAGAGATACCTTGGCACTTCTTGGATTACTTTTGGTATTAGTTGGAATAATAAGAAAATTATTCTCAATTTCTCTACTCATTTCTCTAATATTTCAATTCTTATTATAGTATTTTATTTTATTAGTTTTATGACACGTTATCAGCACGAGTCTTTACTTTTGAGAAAAGTGAAATACGAGACTCTATCGAGATTCTGCTAGTGTCAAATCAACAGTTGGATATTTTCTCGAGTAACACTTGTCGACCTATTGAGGTAAATTTTTGACCCACAAATTTATTTCAATTTCTTATAACTAACCTTTGAATGATTGTAAAATACAAGTGTCTACTATTGAACAACCACTAAACACAAACATATACTCTTTGACAACTTTGAGATAATATTTCTTCTTTTAACTCTACTTATTTATCTTTAGAATTATTTGTTGTAGATACTTATATTCTGATGCAATGAATTTTGGAGATGTTATTATAGAAATCAATTATGTTTGAGGATCCACTCATTCTTTGAAATACTTTAAGAAAAAGATTCGACCACCTGAAGATGGTCGTTCTTTAACGAAAAGATTTAGCCACTAGAAGATGGTCATTATTTCAAAATATGGTATGATAAATTTACTTATGATTGCAAGTACACAATTCTGCTCTATTTAGAATTATTTCATAGTTGAAAATAATATTCTCTACATATTTCTCGAATATGCTCTTGTAATAGCAATATTGAGAGAAAATTTGAGAAATATTCTGTACTTATTGCATGCTAGATCTAATCCATTCCTAAAAGTGAATGCGACTAAATTTCAATATGACCATGTTTTTGGTAAATATGTATTTTACCATGATAAGAGAAAAAGTTACCATTTAAAGTGGGATAATAATGATAAGAACAAGAAAATAAGGATCCTGAAGAAAAATGTCCCGAAGTATATTTGACAAATCAAAATTATAATAGCATCTTCACATGGCCAATTTTTTTAAACGCCCTGAAAGTGTATAATGATTGATTTAATTTATAATAGTAATTAACTTTTCTTCCTGAAAAAGAAATGGATGTTAAACATTTGGAATCAAAGGATTACGGTGATGATATTTGTCCTATAAGAATTATAGTGACAATGATATGTGTCTCATTAATAAATGCTACTATATACACTATTTTCCAACAAAAGAGACAAACACAATCTGTAGTAGTGCTTAAATGATTAAAAACTCCAGAAGAACCACTGCTATATTTCTCCCTGTAAGAGAAAAGTTTATGATAAATAAAGCACTACTTTTTATCATGTTTCGAAGAGTTTATTGAATTTGAATATCCGTCGAAATGGATATCAAATTGAGATACTAAATGAGACAATAATAAAGATCATGTTTAGAATCAAGTGAGATAAAAGTTAATTATATCATAATAATCATTCGAAAGAGACATGGTTATCGATATAGTTGCCTTCATTCTCATTTGATTTATAATCATCACCTACAGTAAATCAAAAGTTTACTGATCCCAATGGATATATGATTTGACAAAAGTGAGAATATTTGAGAGTCAACAAATATTTATACATACCCACTTTATATTATATATGGCTTCAAAAAAATTTAAAATTTAAGTCAGGTATGAATCATCTTGTACAATTAAATATCGTAAAATATTGATGGGTAATCTATTAAATGATTTATTTATTCTGATGAGTTACGACTCCCAACATTAGGGGGAGGAAAAAATCAATCGAAAGGAAATCATCTGAAAAAATTGAATTTTCTCGATTCTCATACAAAATAATGTGAACTAGAAGTTCAAGAAATTTTTCATTTGTTGAAAGTTGCAAATCAATTGTCAGATATATTTATCGACTTCAGAAGAGTCATTAAATCAACTATTCCTGCAAGAAATACTGTGGTTAAAATTGATATCCCTGAAAGACATGTACAAGTGCTACAAATAAATTTAAGTTCGGCCTACCTAAATAAGATATAAATTGATTTCAAATATCTCCGGAGATTAAATAAATGTCATGACAAAATTCAATCTCTTAAAAAGATCACTTCTAAAGAGCCAACTTCTAAAGAGAATGAAATCATAGAAAATTTAATTGGACCCTAATGAAATGTAGTACTTGATATTATAGAAGTTGATGAGAATCATGAATCTAGATCGGTTGATGAATGTCGGTATAGAAATGATTGGCCAAAATGGAAAGATGGGATTTAATCTGAATTGGATTTATTGGTTAAAAGAAAAATTTTTGGACTTGTAGTTCAAACACCTGAAGGTGTAAAGCCAGTAGCTCAAGAATTTTTACAAAGGCTTGTATTTGATTATAATGAAACGTATTCACCTGTAGTGGATGCTATCACATTTCGATATTCTGTGAGTTTTGTAGTACATGTAAAACTAGATATGCGTCTAATGGACGTCGTTACTGTATATTAATATAGAAATCTTGAAAATAATATTTATATGAGAATTTCTGAAGAATTCAACATGCCATGACGCATACAAATCAAATTCTAAAGATATTTATTCTATTAAATTACAAAGATTTTTGTATGAATTCAAACAATCTGGACGTATGTGGTATAACCATCTTAATGAATTTTTAACTAAAGAAGATTATACAAATGATCTAATATGTCCATGTATTTTTATCAAAAAAAATGGATCAAATTTTGTGATAATTACTATATATGCTGATGATCTAAATCTGATTAGAACTCTTGAAGAGATTCAAAATAGTGTTGAATATTTGAAGAAGAAATTTGAGATAAAAAATTTTGGATAAACAAAATTCTGTCTTGATTTACAAATTGAGCATTTGAAAAATGAAATTTTTGTCCACTAAACTTCTTATACCCGGAAGGTATTAAAGCGGTTTTATATGGATAAAACATATACATTAAGTGCCCCAATGATCGTCAGATCATTAGATCCTAATAAGAATCCTTTTAAACTGCGAGAAAAAGATGAAAAAATACTTGATCCTGAAGTACCATATTTCAGTGCAATTGGTGCACTAATGTATCTTGCTAATTCTACAAGAGCTGATATATCATTTGCAATGAATTTATTAGCAAAATTTAGTTTCTTGCCCACAAGACGACATTGGAATGGTATTAAACATATTTTTCGCTATCTCCAAGGAACAATTGATCTTGGTTTATTTTATTCAAATAAATCCAAACCTGAATTACTTGGTTATGCTGATGTTGGATATTTATCTGATTCGCATAAAGTAAGATCTCAAACTGGTTACCTATTTACATATGGAGGTACAGCTATTTCTTGGCGATCTACAAAACAATCATTAGCCACAATTTCATCGAATCATGCTGAAATAATAGCAATTCATGAGGCCAATCGAGAATGTGTTTGATTAAAATCAATGATCCACTACATCCGGAAGAGTTGTGGGTTATCCTCTGAAAAAGAAAATTCTCTAACTATATTATATGAAAATAATGCAACTTATATAGTTCAATTGAAAGGAGAATATATTAAAGGAAATAGAACGAAACATATTTCACCAAAATTCTTTTTTACTCATGATTTGCAAAAGAATGGTGAAATTGATGTGCAACAAATCCTATCAGATAATAATTTGACAGATTTATTTACCAAAACATTGCCGACTCCAATTTGAGAAATTAGTGAAAAATATTGGAATGCGACGATTAAAAAATCTCAAATGATGTTTGTATCAGGGAGAGAAATTAATACACAAGAATAGTGTACTCTTTTTCCTTCACTAGGATTTTTATTAAGATGGATTTTTTCCTAGTAAGGTTTTAACGAGCCATATTCTTTGTGTAATGGACATCCAAAGAGTAGTGTTATGAAACAATTAAAAGTGTGGATGTCCATTTGTATTCTCAAGAGGACTAATTCATAATTCATTGATTCCAAGGGGATTAATTTATAATTCATTGCTACATTATATAAAGGGGTTACAATGGATGAACGGTTTCGATCTATAAATCCACTCATGTATTGGAAGAACCATTTCATAGATTATTCATGTTCTTGTAGTAATGAGCGTTTAATAAAGTTGATGTACCTTTAATTTTATAGTACCTATATATAGAGGTACCTTGGCACCTCTTGGGATTACTTTTGATATTAGTTGGAATAATAAGAAAATCATTCTCCATTTCTCTACTCATTTCTCTAATATTTCAATTCCTATTATAGTATTTTATTTTATTAGTTTTAAAGCATCCCCTTTATTTTGACCTTTCTTTACCCTTCCCTTATTTGTCATAAACAAAAAGATATGCACGAGATTCATACTAGTGATAGATATCGCTGGGGATAATGTATTACTTAAGAATGGTAAGAAATCATCTTATTAATTGCACCAAATGCGAAAATTTTTTTGTTGTATACCGAAAAATATACATTTAATACCATAAATTAAGTCGAATCAGACTTGCTATTAATTTTCCATGGAAATACACACATGAAATCCAATATAAATTCCTCTCAATCCAACCCTTAAAACTAAACTTCCTTCTACTTTCAATTTCACCATGGCCAAATCCTCCCTCCTAACCATAGCATCCCTTATCCTGATTTTTGCTATTTGGTCCAACTTAGGTACAGATGTGCCTGTGCAGATAGCAGAAACTGGGAATGCATCTCCAGAAAAAATCAGACTCTCCCACCTAAGTCATCCAAACCCGAACGAGTCCACTAGTAATGTTACTGCCATAAGTAAAACTTTCAACCCTCTAGCAGACATCAACAAATTTAGGCTTTGTCCATGTCTTTATATATACTGCTTGTGTATGTGTCCCTGCCAAGCTTGTAATTGCTGATAGGTTGAATGTAATCCACCATCCAATTTATCTTCTAATGATGTGGCTGAGTTTGTGTATGTGCTGTCTGCTTGCACCTTATTATTATGGTCTGTATCACAACTAAATTAAGGATAGTTAGCAGTATTTGCTAACTAATAGTTCTGCTCATTTGGTTTACAAATTTTCAGTTTTGATGTTTTATGTGACTTGTAGTGTCTCTTTTGCATGAACAAGTTTAAACCCATTGCTTTTCTTATTGTTTCCCCTCAACATTCAAAGTTCATCTCAAGGCAAAGTATAAAAAAGGAAAATTTACAACAGGTGATTCTGTCAAATGTTGTCAACAAATTAAAAATAAGAACATAAATAAATCAGATGCCCTTCATTTTCTATGGATAGAACGTACTCTAATGCCTTGTAGACGATTCCAAACTATCAAAATCAAAAGTACCGCTCGGCCTTTGCAGTCTCGTTATTGGCAAATAAATGACGCTAATAGGCGTGGATTGTGTTGGATTAGATGGTAAGGTGAGAGATTGTAAATAGGAGATCCTGAATTCAAAACCTTTCATATACAAAATTTTTTTAAAAAAAAACTTTTCTTTTAGTGTTTGTGGGAGGTCTTGAATCTGAGACCACTCATTTACACTCTCCCCCCCTAAAAAGAAGCTTATAAATAATCCAACTTTTTTATTAATTTCCCTATCAAGGGCTTCTAATACTATATAAAAGGTGGTGTTTAATTACGTCTTCTAGTTTAGAGAAATTTAGAGTTGTAAACGAGTCAAATCGAACCGAATATCTCTTGTTTGAGCTCTATTCGTTGAGCGATTCGAACAACGTTCGTGTTTATTCGTTAATTTTCAAACTCCAAACCTGTGTTCGTGTTCGGCTCGTTAAGCAAAGTTTATGTTCTAGTTCGAGTTGGTGTTCAACTCGTTTAACATAAACGAGCCGTTCGCGAACATGTTTGAAATGCTCGAATCCAAATTATTTTAAACCTTAAATATGCCATACAAATCATTAATCATTCTAAAAAACAATTAAAGTACTAAGTGACTAAATTCTATTATTCATTAACTATATAACTAACATTAACATAAAAACAACAAATAAAACAAAGCAATTTGTCCTCCAAATATAAAAGTCCAGCCATAAAATTAACCCTAAAATTTGTCAAATGATAATTATGTCTATGTTCGTGAACGTTCGCTAAAACTCGCGAACATGCTCGTGTTCGCTCGATTATTAATCGAACAAAAAAATTCGTTCGAATTAGGTTCGTTTAAGATTTCGAACGAGTCTTTCACGAATATGAACGAATCGAAATGAACCGAACTACCGAACAGCTCGATTCGTTTAATAGCCCTAGAAATTTACTCATAATCCATGTGCTAAGGAACCGCGTACGTGTTGAGAACTTTTTTAGCTTGGTTCATTCCATTTCAAATTCCAAACTAGGGCTTTGCATGGCTATTGTTATTTTAAAAGTTGTCAGAGATTCCCTTACTAATGGCCTTTTTTTTTTTTTAATAAGTAGGAGGTCTTAAATTTAGCACCTTCTACTTACAATCTCTACTTTCTTACTGTTCAAGCCGACCCTCCCAAAACTCGTAAGTGGCATTCTTAAGCTGTCAAAGATTCCCTTACTACAATTAAAACTTCTAAGTGCCATTCTAAATGTTGAAATATACAAATCGCCTCTAGCACGGAAAAGTATTAAAAGGAGGAAAAAGGAAAAAACTCTCCAATTCTGAAAAGAGATGAGGTGAAAATAACACATAAAAATGTGTTCCGTTTTTCATAAAGTAAAATGAAATCATCTCTCTTCTTATTTCTCAATTCTCATTACAATTACATCAAAAAATTATATATCGAGCTACAATCATTTTGATTGAATTGGTAGACCTAAATGTAAAGGTAAAAAAATTAAAAAAAAAACTACGTCTAAATCCACATCCCTTTCTAAACAAGAAGAAGCATCTATGGTTTCTCGATAGGGGTGTCAATTGGGTTTTTTAAGTTGGGATTTAGCAAGTCTAAGTTCGACTCACAAATTATATGAAATTTTGGATTTCGATTTTTTGAGTTTCGAGATCATATTAAAATGTTCAAATTCAGCTCACACTATTATATGAGTTTCGGATTCAAATCAGGTTTAGCCCAAACTTATATTTAGATACATAATTATATATATAATATATATTTTATAATTATGAATTAATACAAATTTACATAGATTGTTAACATTTTATGCCATAATATGTATAACTATAAATTATAGATATTATTATATATATATATAATTATACTCATATATGTGCCCTAGCTTTAATTGGGTTTGACCCTAGTGTAGACCAAATTCGACCCATATTTAGTTTGGGTCTAAGATTAGGTCCAAACTCTATCCAACCCAATTAAAGATTAGGCTCAATTTTTGGGCCGAACGAACCGATCTTGAGTTGGTCCGACTCATTTGACAGTCCTATTCCTTGAGTTCTCATATTTTCTCTCGTATTTTTGACTGCTATCAAAAAACCCATTTAACAACTCTTACTCAAAATTAACAACATTACACTGTCATGAAATTGATTGATGTCACTTAATCTATTATCATAGCGGAAGGGAAAGGTTTGATGTAAACAAATTATGTCATTTAACGTATCGCTTTATTTGCCCTTATTTTTAAAGATAATTACATTACTTTAACTATTTACCTCGCTGCAACTATTCCACATCTTGAATTAACTACTATTTCCCGAACAAAAAACTATCACTTCTCTAAAATACCAAAACAATCAAACTATTTTAAACTACTACTTTCCAACAAAAAAAATAACACTAATCTTTTTTTGATATCTTTTGAATTTCACACATATCGGATATGGTTCAACCACTGGTATGAATAATGAACTCCATATTAAATGGCACTCAAAAATTTTTTGCATAGTAAATATCGGAATAAAAATGAGAAACTAATTGATAGTTTGCTTTCTCATTGGGTCGATGGTTGCAACTGACTACATTAATCTTGAACTGGACTGGACTTGACTCAGTTAACCGCCTCTTGGTCTGCAATTGTTAGGGGCCCAAATCCAGTTAATTACTGCCTATTTTCTCTGCTCCTTTATCCTTATGCCTTGACTTTTTTTTTTTTTTTATAATTTAATTGATTATTCCTTACTTGAACAGGAAATCCGAAAGATTCTTGACTTTCCACGGATCATTCAGACACGTTGCGGAAGTCTTCAAGTCCCTCTCTACCTCTTGGATTCCCCCTCTGGAATCAACCCCTGCGAAAATTTAGCAGATTTTGTAGGTAGTGCTAGCAGAAGAATTTTCTGATCACGTCAAAGTTTCTGATTTTAAGAAAAGCTTAGATCATAGAAGCAAAACCCAAGTAGCATGACGATTCTGGAGAAAAAAAGAGTTCATTTTCTGCTCTTCTTGGTTGGCGTCATTGCTCTCAGTATCGGTGGTAATATTTTTACTTCCATTATCCACATCTCCAACAAGATACCAGTTTTTCAGTTTTCATTTCAGTTTTTTTTTTTTGAAATTTAATAGTTACCATGCTGAAAGAAAGGTAAAAAAATTGTCTTGGGATTAAAAGGTGCAGTTGGGAATTTGCTGTTTACCTTGCTAATCAAATGTTTATTGGCCATTAATTTGCACATATACTGATCTTGAATGGAGTGGCCTTTGTGACTAGTAATTGTTGGCCTATTGGCATATTTATGTTCTTTTTTAATCTTTATAGTCATTAAATTCTTGCTTTCGAATTATATTGTCTTTGGAGAAATCATATAGCGTGCATTTAGTTTTGTAAAATGAATGATATTATATGACTGATCTATTTAGTTATGTTGAAGCTGATGTAGTATTTAATTTGTGCTTCTAGTAGTAATCTACCACCTGATTTTGTTTTTTTGCCTCCTAAGTACGGGGCCTCGGTATTTAGTTAAGTGAAGACTAGACTGTTTGATTAGAATGAGTTACTCCATTTTTATGGTGTTTGTGCTTGTGAATATTTCTCACATTTTTAGGTTTCTAGAAATTGGTTGATGTGGTCTTCATGGTGATAAAAATAGTTGATGGGTGGTACCATGTTTAGGTCTGTTGTGCCATGCCTTCGCCCACCCCCTTCTTTTGGGGGGTATTTGTGTGTGTGTGTGTGTTTTTTTTTTTTTTTTTTGGGGGGGGGGGGGGGGGTGGTGTTGTGGAATTTAGACAGCCTTAGTGTGTGGTTTGATGAAATAAGTTTACTTGGAGCTTACATTGAAAGCTCAAAATCTGGTAGCAAGTGTAAGTGCTTACACTTGATAAATAGAAGAGTTCATATTTCATATCACTTTTGAGAGTTTCTCTATTGATAACTAAAGATCCTTATATAGATAATGATTTATGATTAGTACATAAGTAGTGTTCATGAAAGTAATAGAAATTGATGTCCATCTTGTACCATGGAACTTTAAGGCACTGGAATTCCTGTTATCTTACATGCTTCAGTTTTGAAGAGCATATTCGAAAGGTGCTTAAAGTATGAATGGACTTATTAAACATCTCCTGCCACCACAATGCGCAGTTTACCACTCCATATCTGTCTACTTATAGTGGTTTAGCATTATCTGAGAAGCTTTGTATCTAAACTGGAGCTGCTGATTAAATGTCTAAAAAACTAACAGCAGTCTAGAGATATTTACCCATCTTTCTATCCTTTAATGTGGTATATCCCACAATCATGTGTATAAAGTGATTGCACTTTTGCTCGGAGGTTTTTCTTCTCAATTCACATTTTCTGCTTTTTTGCATCCATTTATCAAATTTTTCGCTTTTCTTGCATGGTTCTTTCTTGTGGGTACTCCTCCAGCTGTCTTATTGTTGGCATTTGAAGATTTTGTACATCAGCATATGAAGAACTATTTAGACTTAGTTATTTACTCCAAGAAACTTGATGTGAGTTTTGGAAACACATTCTTCATGTGAATGTTAGTTAGACATGCACATTTGAATTATATGCCATCTATATTTGTGATGACAGACATAGGTGCAGGTCTTCCTACTGTCTGTCACTAATACCATCGTAAGAAAAATCCACCATCAGTGATGTCCATTAGTCTTAGTTTCAAACTTTACAGACATACATGCCAGACAAACAGAGACATAAAGGTAACTTGAGTTTCTTATTTTTTGACAGAGCACTTGTGTTCAAAGAAGATTGAATTTAAACTTTAATAAATGCTTGAAACTGTACATTAACATAAATACATACTTCGGTGTTATTAGCTAGATTATTGAGTCATTTGTTTCGTAAACTCTTGTTTTCCTTTCCAATTCTATTATTTCCAAAAATGTTCTTAATGATGTGCTGTTTTGCAGCTGAAAAATGCCGTGAGCTGGTTGGTCAAGAAGCTGCTTCCAAGAGTGGGGAGTTTACCTTCTTGAATTGTTTTGATGGGAGCACTGGAACCCTTGCATGTTTAGTAAAGGAGGGTGTGAAGCTCTACTCTTACAACGTCAGATCTCTTCATGTTGAAAGAGCAAGGAATCAAGCAATTGAGAGTGCTCTAGGTGACGCGCTCGCACAAGGTCTGGTTGCCAAAGACGCAGCCAAGCTTGTCCAGAAAGAGGGAGCTAAAGCTGCAAAACTGGCAACTCGACAAGCAAAGCGCATAATAGGTCCTATAATTTCTTCAGGATGGGATTTTTTTGAAGCGCTTTACTTCGGCGGTACCATGACGGAAGGATTCCTCAGGGGCACTGGAACCTTGTTTGGCACCTATTCAGTTGGCTTTATTGGAGAGGAGAGGTTCGGGAGGTTTGGCTATCTTGTAGGAAGCCATTTGGGTAGTTGGGTTGGGGGAAGGATTGGGTTGATGGTGTACGATGTTGTCAATGGAGTGCACTACTTGCTTCAGGTGTCTCAGTTCGTGGAAAATAAAATTATTGATCATACTGCCGACGAAGTTTACCAGAGTGCTGCTTTTGGCAGTTCTGAAGCTCCCGAAGAATCACTTGTTTCTGAAACACCAACAGATGAGGACTCTCGAATCAGTTTTGAAGCAGCAGAAGAATCATCAATTTCAGAAACACCAACATATATGAGCTCTGAAGCTACAGAAGACTCCAATGTATACGAGGCTTCTGATCATGGGAACTTGGAATTTCATGAAGATTTATGATGTAGGTTAATGCAAAACCATACAACATATTTGGCCGTCTGGAAGTGGCAATGTTCGTCAGTTGTAGATGCAAGCACATTGTTTTCCATTCTTGTTTGTACAGAAATCAACTTAGTGTAATATGTTCCAGGTTTTAATTTTGGGGTAATTTCATATGGAGGATGCCATCCTGCATAGCAAGAAAAACAGAGGAATGATTTGTATTTACCCTGTAGACTGGGTTTAAATAGTATGGATTGCATGTTTTAGTTGTATCTGATAACAGAAAAACATCAATAATATTTGAGATCTAATTATTAAGTGCTAATGGATTTTAATTAGGTTGTACAGTTAACCTTGACCCTATGTGTCAGAACATGAAGGTGTATGTATGTTTTTGGAATTCTTGTTAGTTCTTTGACGTCTACAAACAAATGGGCAACTAATTGGACCTGTTTGGTGAGCATGGAATGTCTGGTTCCTGGTCTAGGAACATTTACAAATACATGCACTTCTTTAGCTATTGGTTCAAAAATTTTTCTTTATGATATGGACTTCCAGTACCCTGTTGGATTGGTGCCTGAGAATGCGTTGGGTTTGGATTCTGGCCTCACATTAACCATGATGAACTCTTCCTTGACAGAACTGCAGTTACAAATTCGTTGTGATTGAGGAGGTATTCTCACTAGATCAAGAAACCATAAAAGCATAGCTTGGCTGCTTTGCAGATTTTCGCGATTGCTCCTTGTTGCTACTGACGGTGCTATGTTGAGTACTCACTCAGAATTTGTGCAGCTAAATTAATATAGAAAAGTTGCCTGTTAGTAACATAAGTCTTGGTTGATTTCTTTTTAACTTGAAGGTGTTTGCTGTTGTTTCAACTTCGAAAAGATTGCCAAGCAAAGAATGACTTGTAAATAAAGGAAAACTGTCATGGACTAAGTTAGAGGGTTGCTAAACACTTTCAGATGGAACAACATGATTCAAGCTTAAGTTCAATTGGCATAATTTATCTTTTTCATTTTCCCTCATCCCCTCTTTTCTTTCAAGCAGAATGCCAAAGATTGAAAACTTGCTAGTGCATAGATTGAACCTCCCAAAATCACTGCTCTAATTGTGAAATGTCTTTATTCTTGACTGCATCAGTGCCAATCACTGCTGGAAATTGCTTGAACGAAATGAGCAGCACTCAACATGATCCCCTCAACAGTAGCGAAGCAAACAAGAAATGCCCACAGAAGAACACTTCCCATGTCAGTGATCCCGAAACACCACCATTGCTACTGTGCAGTGAATTTCTTAGAACAAGAATGATGAATGGAAACATATTGGTAGGCAGACACGTCTGAACTGCTGAAAAGAACAGTTATGATCTGAAAAATTTTGCTTATCGGATTCAACAGGACACCTGTTGTCGTGCTGCGGTAGCCACCCTTCTGTACATCTTTTTAGATGGCCGTGATGAATTTGACTTCACTGAAAGCAACATGCAATAAATGGCGGATGGCCCCCCCAATCTAATGCTTTTGAATGGTGTGCCCTGATAACTGCACCGTAATTTTCTTGAATTAGACTTGGGCTAATGCCTAATAGTCGAGTTGTGCCTTTCAGCCGCTAGCTAGCTAAGGCAAGTTGCTTGCTGACGAGTGGAACCAGCAACCAAATAATTTGGCCTATTTCTGCCTCTTATCAAGCTTTTGTAGGGGCTAAAACGTACATATAGCGAAAATATATTTGACACACATAAAAATATGCTGAAGAAGAAGAGAAGTTTGATAATCGCAGACGCATGAAAGCAAAGTTTTGCTTCTTTTCCACTGAAAACAACAAGCAATAAAAGGCGGATGGCCACAGTCAAACGCTCTGATTGATGTGCCTGATAATTGTCCATTTAGTTCGACAAAATTTCGCCTTCAAATTTTCTTGAATCAGAATTGGGCTAAAGCCTAATAGACGAGTGGTGCCTTTCAGTCGCTATATAGCTCGGCAAGTTCAAGTTGCATGATTACAAGGGGAACTCATAATTGGACCTATTTGATATATATATATATATATATATATATGTATATATGTATATATGTGTGTGTGAAAAAAGAGGAGTTTGATAATCATAAATACATAAAGTACACTGAGATTATTTTTACAGCAATCAGAACTCTGTAAAAAATTTTCGCCCATTGTTCTCAACTGAATATAATACTAACACACTCCTATGACTTGGTACTTAGGAAACTACTAAGAAATGAAATTATCAAATAACTCTTCTATATCTTAAACAAGTAAGCTGTTAAAATTGGACTATACTTGAACGTCTAATTTTAAAAGAAGAAACAACAACTATTAGGAAGCTTGGATTAATTATCCTAACAATTTCATTTCATGGAAAAATGCAAATGCAAGGAGGAGGATGCAAAGAAGTAATGTCCTAGCGACTGCTTATATTTTGTCTTAGATAATTTGTTCTATATTCTGATTAAGTTTTTAACGTAATCAATTGTTATGCATCATACGTGGCTTTTGCTTACCAGTTGAGATTTTGGAGAGTTGACTGAAGATTGCGTGTTTATGCACAAAAATCTATGGAGAATCAGAGGATATTAGTATATGTTGTTTGATTTTTTTAATTAGGAACGTTTTTGGTCAACTTATTGTTCAATTGGCATTTACTCAAGAATGAATTGTTTGAGTTTGAACGTAATTAAGTGGCTTGCTTGCTAAACCATCATGTCATTCTAATTGTTTCGAACGGTGCATTGGCGGAAGTAAGGTTAAGGAGAAGATGTGCAAAAGTGCTCTTGTATATTTTAAAAACTTTGGTAGGTAAACTGAAATTTAACCGAGACCCAAGATATTTAGATAGAGTTTAGAATTAGTTTCTCAAACTTAGACCCTACTCAAATCAAGACTCTATAAGATATTCATACCCAAACCAATACACGTATCAAACCCTACCCAGATTCACATATGTGTATAGATATGCACACATACACACACATGTATATTAGTAAATTTATAAAATAATCTAATATTTTATGGTTATTGGATCGAATATAGTAAAGTTTCATGATTGTTTTCAGTTTTCAAGTTAATCCTAGTTGTTATTGTAATTGATACAATTTTTTTTAGAAAAAGGAGAAAAGTAAAGCAAACAAATAAAAGATTGGACGTGGTTACAATTGAAACTTTAAAAATAAATAGAACTGCTCGATAATAGTTTTTTTTTTGAGTTTATAATAGTTTCTTGAATATTAATTTTATTATTTGAAAATAAAAATTGAATGCTATTTATATTATTGTTGAACTATATATTTTAAATATATTTTTACTTTAGTATTTCAAAAAATATAACGGATATCCATTGGATATCCAAATCGATGAGGATATAGGTCTAGACTTACTTTTTCAGATCTATAACAGTTAGTTTTGAGCATAGATCTATCTAAATTTAATGGGTTTGGATCTAAATCAAAAGATCTGACCTACATCCTACCCATTGATATGTCTAGTCAATGGTACGGTGGATGTACATGAAAAATCAAGACGATTAAGAGATTCGGGAGAAAAAATGGAAAAGATGAAAACAAAACAAAAGAAAAAAAGGCACTTAATGGAACCAAACCAAGTGATTTAAAGCTTTCCAGGAGGTCTTGATTTAGTTGTTAAAATAACAAATCTAGAATTAAAAATTTTAGATTCAAATATTTCATTTTTTTCCTCTCCACTTCTTAAATCTCTCCATTTCCTGGTTAAAAAAAAGGTGATCTAAAGCTGATACAACGGGTTGATTGTATTGCAACCCCTTCTCATAAACTTGCTGCAAACTATGTGGCTATTGGCGCCATTGATTGAATAAAACTTTGAGAACATCAAGGGACTAGCCTGCAAGAGCTCACATAGGGACAGTAGACAGATGCATGTTCTGATTTGCTTTCAAAAGTTAATACATAGGGACCATTGATTTTGCTCTGTTCTAAGCCGAACAATTCACATAAAGGTTTCTAACTGTCAACACCTTTTTTTTTTGGTGACTTATAAAGAACATATAGTCATTATGGTGACTTTAAGGCTTTACCTGAAGACTTCCAGATTTTGTATTTTTGATTATGTAAAAGTTTCCAAACAATTTCTTGGAGAGATTTCTTTGTTGTAATAATTTCAGAACGATCGATGAAGAGACAATTCCAAGTTTTGACCACTGTTTTCGTTGATGGTGTTGGCCAGTATGTGAAAGAAAGTTCCAAAGCATCAATGGCTATTCAACTTGTCCAACTCTCCAACCATTGAAATGAAGCCAAAGTAGACAAAGGTGTTCAAAACTCTTCGTCGAGTAGCCACAAGTGTCACGAAAAAGGGGAACCTTTTCTGGGATGCAAAGCTATATTGCTTAGCATTTGACCACAAACAGCAAATGCATTTCTGAATTTTGAAGTCTAAATCTTTATGCTAATGTGGATTGGAAGTCTTAAAGACAACTGCCCATAATTTTCTGCTTGGTTAATTTTTGGCAGTTGTATAATTTGTTGGACGTTTTAGATCATTGATTTAGTGAAAGGAGAGGGATAAATTTTTTTTCTTTAAAAAAAAAAAAAGAAGTTGTGAGGAAATTGGACTGTTATTGACATCTTTTCATGCACTAAAATGAGTCCAAGAATGGTTTTCATTTCAACTAGAAAATTGATATGATTGAGAGATGTTGTCGTCTAAATTCTTGTGCTTACAAATTTCTTATGACACCTACTTATTCTTTTTTTTTGTTTTTGTCCTCTTGTCTTGTTTTTCTTACGAAGCTACTATGACACAAAGAATTATTTTTTTTCTGTCTTCTTGGGTTTGCTTTCCCCTGCAAGTGCTGTTCCAGCATAATCATAGCTAAATATTAAAAAGAAACGGGGTTTGTTTGGATATCTCAATTATCCCAAATAATATTTCGCTTACATCATAGACACATTTTTCAACCCACCTTTTTATATTTCCAATCACATTTTTATCTCACATACATCACATCACAAAAAGTGCTACAGTAATTATTCCAAATAATATTTCAAATAATACACTATCCAAACTCAAACCCTAAATATTATCTTAGGCTATATATTAATCATAAATTCGATCAAATCAGTCCGGACAAATGGTAATGTTTTTTTTTATCAGATTCAAAGTTCGAATTCTATACTTGACAATTGAAAGTGGGGAGGGATGCGGCAAAAAAACGGTTCAATCTGATTTTCAAAATATTCATATGCTCTCATTACCGTTGAAATGACAAAGAAAAAGTAAATGCCCACCATAAGTACTTGAATTTGGAAACTTTGAATACCATAAAGAAAATCTTTCTAGATGCATTGCGGTCCAATTGATAACTAGCACTATCAAAAAGCCAAAGGCGAAGACCTCATCTCTTATTTGCACCGTAGAAGGTGAAAAGGCAAAGAAGAACTCAGAAAAAGCATCAATGGCATCTAACCAAGCCGAATTTTCTTGGACCGAAAGAAGTAGTTCTCATTCTCAAGTTTCAACTCACGCTATAAGTTGTCAACACAATAATAGTAAAAGCTCATTTGAGGGAGGGGTGGCCATTCAACTCTTATAAAGGACAGGATTTGTTTGCTGGCATAATAGAAATATTTTAAAAAGGCAACTAAGAGACAGTCATCCTCAAGAGTCTATCTCTAAAGAATTCTAACCTTCATGTGTGCAAATATGGGGCCTTCGCCCATGAAAACTTGATATGATGGATCGTGTGCTTATGTGTGCTTCTTTGTCGTAACTCTGCAAATTGAGGAGTTAATCATAATTGGCATGCACCAATGGGTGGAAAAAGCAGGAAAAAAAAATTATAAGGAGGAGAAAACCATAACTCTAATGGATGAGATTATTCGTGGTAATGCACATCATGTACAATATTCTTACTTCAGATGAACGGTTTTAGCTAGAATCCAACCACTTTTAGTGAAACAAATTTAGAAGGGCAAAATGAGGCTCTGTGTGAATCACTCATTGCGCAGAAGAAAATTTTTATTCCAACTAGATATGTTTGTAGTCAGTGGCCTTTTCACGTTACATGTATCACAGGAAATGTCAATCAGACACAAAAAAAAAATATTTTAAATAATTTTCTATCGAAACGGATGATTATGGACCTTATTGCTGAGTAAAATATGTAGGAATATATGCAAAAACATAAGGTCCTACCTAACGTATCCTCTCAAGCTCCTCTGAGAATCACCAGTTTTGTAGGGTTTCATTCTTAATTTATCAGAAGTTGTTCAAGACATTCTCAAGGAAACTTTTGTTCTTGTAATCATAAGCACAAGGGAAAGTGAAATTAAACTATTATTCCATGTGGTGACAAGCAGCTGCCACTCAATTATTCCGTTGTACCCAGAGATGTCGTCACAATAACGCCAGTACTGCAACAGTTCTGCTTGGTTTTGTTGAGTTGATCGATGCAGCAGACAGCAAACAGCAATGGCTGCCCTAGATGGAAATAAAATAATGCACTATATATGGACATCATGGAGTAATATCGAACAAATCAGTGTACATGGACATGATGGAGTAGTATCGAACAAATCATTGACATGATCTAGGTGGGGAAGTAGTCTTTCGATATAGTAGGTATTCTTTGAAGGCTTTGTACAAAAATTTGTCTAAACTATTGGCCCTGTCTGGAACGTGAGTTTTTTGGGAGTTTGTCTAAAATTTTACTGTAGTTTGCTGTAGAAGTTTTTTAAAAAATTTTTGAAATGTGTAGATTTTTTAATATTTTGAAATGTATAATTTAAAAACTTTAAAAATTTTTTTGAGATTACTGTAGCTAAAATTTTTAAAAAACTTGTAGCAGACAAACTTGGCATTTAAAATTTGGGTTCCAAACAAGGCCATTGGTTGGGGATAGCCAAGCACTAGATAGTTTTATGAAAACAACAAACTAGTGGTAGATTATGAGAGTCTAGATGTAAGAGGGACAACAAATGTGAATGTAAGTATCCTGAACAATAAATATTTACAGTGTTTTTCCAACATTCGTTAGAAAAATCCTTTACTTTAATTGAAATTTGATCATGAAAGTGTCTAGATATAAGAGGGGCGATAAATGTGGATATAAGTATTCTAAACAATAAACTACTAGTAAATTATGGGTATTGACTGGTGTTCATCAAACATTCATTGGAGAAATCTCTTGCATAATTAACCTTTGCATTATCAGGCTAAAGGTCATTTATGATTCTTTAATTTGTGGGCATTTGACACCTTAAGAGAAGTACCCTTAACTTGCTACTATAAGAACATTTTGAATCTTTAATTCATTGATTGAGGTAAACTGATCCTCAATATTTTAGCAAAAGAGATTTAGGCCTTGTTATCAACTAATTTTCAAAATCTGATTTTAGATTCTAATTTCGAAAAAGTCATTCTTTTTTTTGTGTTCTTAATTAGTTTTCATATCCTGATTTTAGTTTTTTCAAGTTAAAAAAAAAAATAAAAATCATAGGCATCTATTTTGGTGATTTTTTTATTTTGATTTTTTAAATTCAACTTTAACACAATCGGAAACAGTTGAGAACGAGATTACTTTTCCTTTACCAATCTTAAACACTCCATTCAATTTTTCAGGTTCACGAAAACAAAAGACTTGCTTGCACACTTTTGCCAATGATTGGCCATGAAATTGTAGTCCATCTCAGCACGTTTGCAGTGAGACATCACAAACTCACAGAAAGATTCCGTTTGGATTGCTATTTTTACAAATTATACTGTAACAATTTGATATAATTATATCAGGTAAAAAGATGATTAAAAAACGCGTTCACGAAAAATTGAAAAAATTTTCTGCGAAAGATCGTAATCCAAACAAGAACGGCGAGCAAAACTTCGAGCAGAAAGTTTAAATTGGATGACAAAGAAAAACTTGTCTGTTGCAGCTATATGCTAATTAAACATTATTAGGGCTTCACGGATTAATTGTCTGATATGAACGCTAGCATTTTTAGTATAACTAATGGTTCAATTAGAACACTTTTTCAAGAGGATAAAATTGATCTCACAATTTGTAGCACTCAATAGCTTCATTTTATATCGCTGCCTTTTTTTTTCTCTATGAAACCAAAACTGCTTCACTCCTACTAATTTTTTATATAAAATCAAAATTCTTGTCCTCCAAAATTATAAAACAACTTTAAACTACAGTTGAAAATTTTCACAGACATCCAATTATTAATAACTAGCCACAAAATGATTGTATGAGAGAACTATGGAGGAAAAAGTGCAAAAGAAAAAAAAGAAAAATGCTTCCAACTGGTTATAAAAAGAAAAAACTGTCATTCAACAAGTAGAAACAAATAAATGGTAAAAGATATAACATAAAATAGAAACAGATAAATGGTAAAAAAAATATAAAATGAAATGGGAAAAAAAACTGGACAACCAAGGAAGAGGAATATGTAAATATACAACTGACAAAAGTTTGCAAGTAGAAGAGTGCGACTACAAAATTACACAAGGAAGAGTATGATAAGTTAAAAAAAGGAAAAAGAATATCCAACACTAAGTCCTACATATATACACACTCACTTTACACATTAACAAGAAATTTATATAAGGGTAATCATAAGAAAACACGCATAAAGTACAAAAATATCGTTTGATTCGCCTCTAGTCACCATCACAAGGTATAATATACTTTCGAAACAATTGTTTTTACAGATCGTCCGCTAACACAGTTCTCATATTAATAATATAATATTTATATTGATAGCGATATTCGAACACGTAATTCTTTATAATTATCACGCTACTTTAGATTGGATCGTCTGAACGGCTCTTACGTTGAGCCGTCCGCGTGAACCAATCTTACAGCAGAAACAATAAATTTCCTTACACATATTAACTAACCCATTCTGGGCCATGCAGTTTCCTTAGCAAAATTCTGAAAAAGTTTCAGCCTACGGTTCCAGATCGCTCCCGAGAACATTTTTACTTCTTTTAAATAAAAATCTTTGCATCTTACTAGAATTCGTACGTTTCAACAAACGCTTTTACATCTAGAGAGCACTTTCTACATTTCATCCAAACTTCTGTATAAACTTTAAGATTTTCCAGGAGCCATGATGGCCCAAATTTCGAATTTGATGATGCTGATGTTGTATGAAATGATACATTGAAATGACTGCATTATTTAAGAGCTTATTTTCGAGGGAAATGAAGTTTCAGTTTTAGTTTTTGCAATTTATGAATGCGTCGTCATCAATAGGCATATCTACACACACACACACACATATATATATATATATATATATATATATATAACATAGCTATAAACTTCAGGAGTAAAATAAATATATCTATATCAGGATTGAGGTATAGATCCACAAAACACAATAATGTGTTTAAGAACTGAAAAACTTGAATTCTAATTTAGGGGCTACAATAAACTTTTAGAAATGAGGATTGTGAAGAAAAAACTTTACCACATGCACCGATTATTAGTCCAGAATCTCTTCAAAGAAATCGAGCTTTAGGAACTTCTGGTCGTATTCGATTTCACTCGACCATTTGAAGCTTTTAATGTTTCACAAAGTGAGACTTGATCGACCTCCCATATTCCAAACCAAGGGCTCTTTTATCAGCCCATAGAATTCATAAAGGACCACATTCAAGAAAATCAAGATCTCGTAATCATACTTTTTAGAAATTGTGATCTCCAATTTTTCTCATACAGGAAGCAGCCTAGATTTTGAAGCATCAAAGAAGCTTGGAAAGATGGAGAAGAAAAAGAACTGATGTGGCATCATTTGAGAGGCTGGAGTACAATCAATAAGTGGAGAATAGAGAAGAAGAATGGAAAACAAGAAACGTTGAAAATGACATGGTAAATATTTTGAAGATGAATGGTGGCAATTTTCAGCTGAATAGAAATATGGTCGACGTACATAAATTGACGTTTGTATGTGGAAAATCGCTGAAATCAGTGGGATCCAAATGCTTCCACGCAACGCCTTTGGTAAGACAAGTTTTGTTTGATTTTTTCAATTGCTGCGATAAGTGTGAACTCAATGATGCCAAACGCAGGGAGAAATAGTAAACAATATGATTAGCTTGTAATTAAATCATTGATGGTTTCTTTTCAATGTTGTCGTTCAAGAATTCTATTGGAGAGTGTGAAAGCATGGGGGACTAGAGAATCTAATATCAAGGAATAACATCTGTTGATCATAGGATGAAAATGCTGGGTAACTTCTTTTAACAAAAACCTTTGAATGTTTGTTGCAAACATCAGTCATGGTACTAGATCCTGTGCTGCATGAAAGGTGCCGTTTCTTGATGAGAAACGCTAATTGGCTGCTGCTAGAGGCGTGTGTGTGGCAATCATGATCCAAGAATAAGTTCTAAGAATTTGAGATCAATCAAAGGGAAATTCTTTCAAGTAGTCGCAATTCAATCAATTAATTCGCAAAGCCGCCTGCATCCAGCAGCAGACTTGCCTCTTTTTCTACAAGGAGCAAGACCAAAATACCCTCGATTTTATGATCCCTTTCACTCAAGAACTAATTTCTGATCTAACCATCGAGTTGAAATTTGAAAAGTGAAGCGAAAAAGTCTAACAAAGTAGTTCTGTGATCTCTTTCAGGTAAATATCTAGCACAATCAATGAGAAAGAGTCCTGTCTAGGGAAGTAATTACAACTTCTTCCTAACGAAAAGCAACAGGGCTAGTTAAGGTCAAAATGCCTGTTGGCTGCTAGAAAGGTTGTGTTGGCCACACTTGCAGTAGCAGGAATAGTAGTATAATTGATCGTGCGTTATTAATTGCTTATCGCGGTTTAATTGACCAAACAAATTTCTGATTTTGTTCTTAGGAAGTGTGAAGTTTGACAACAATGCACGTTATTGGACCGCAGCTACATGCGATAACTTAAATAAAAAGTAAAAACACCATAGAGCAGGTGACCACGAACTATTTGTTCCTTATCGACAAAAACTTGTTTTAAGATTGTACATTAAAAATTACTTTGACCTCAAATCCCAAGAAAACTACATATTCCTAAGAAATGATCCAACAAGGCAAACCCTAGTTTTCATTAAAAAGATAATAGTTACTAGGCAAAAGAACAAATTGTAAGTACTAAAGTGACCAATGGAACAACATAGAAAAGTTAACCATTCTTACATCAACTGATAATAAACAAAGTTCTTAAATTTCCTACCCTACCCCCCCACCCCTTTCCCCTCCCAGAAAAATTAGTGAAGCATGTCTCATCCCTCCCGCCCCTGTCATCAAAGGGTCCCCACAAATGCCAATAAATAGCGACCCCCGGGAAGGGAATACATCGTTCCCAAGTGAGTGTGTGTTGTGTGAAATTCAACAATAGTTAGTAAACAAGTTCTTCTCGAGTTGTTTTAGCACATTCCATAGGAGAGAGACATCAGACTTTTACTTCCCTAACCTCATAGTGTCGACATGGTTTGCCAGAAAGATGCTTTGGTGCAGAAAGTCTGCGATTTCTATGAGAAGATCTCAAGCCTTGAGAGCCTCAAGCCCTCCAAAGATGTCGACATGCTGCTTACACAGCTCGTTCTCACGTGCATCCCACCAAATCCAATTGATGTAACAAAGCTGTGCAAAAGAGTTCAAGAAATGAGGTCCAAGCTCATTACACTTTGTGGAGAAGCTGAAGGGCATCTAGAGAGCCACTATTCGACAATCCTAGGTTCCTTTGACAACCCTCTTGACCATCTCAACATCTTCCCATACTTTAATAATTACCTTAAACTCGGCCGGCTGGAATTCAACATCCTCAGCCAGCACCTGACCAATATCAAAGTCCCAAGTCGAATTGCATTCGTGGGCTCAGGTCCCCTGCCTCTTACTTCAATTGTCTTGGCTTCTTATCACCTGACTACTACTTCCTTTCACAACTATGATATTGACCCTTCCGCCAATTCCATGGCGTCCCGCCTCCTTGCATCTGATCCTGACTTGTCCAAACGAATGTTTTTCCACACCAAAGATGTTATGGATGTTACAAGCAGTGAGTTGAAGGAGTACGACGTTGTGTTTTTGGCAGCCCTGGTGGGCATGGACAAGGAGGAAAAAGTTCGAGTTATCGATCATTTGGCCAAGAACATGGCTCCAGGGGCAATCTTGATGCTCAGAAGCGCTCACGGAGCAAGAGCTTTTCTCTATCCAATTGTTGAGCCTCGCGACCTTCAAGGTTTTGAGGTACTCTCAGTTTTTCATCCCACGGATGAGGTGATTAATTCGGTCGTTATTGCCCGGAAGCTTTCAGTTGGAATGCCTGTTCAGTCACTGGATCAGGGACTTGGAGCTCATGTGATGTTGCCATGCAAATGTGCTGAGATTCCAGCCTTCAATCCCCTTAATAAAATGAACATGATTGAAGAATTTGCAGCTGAGGATCGTCTTCTGTGAATTGTCTCTGATCTCACTTTCTCCTAAAAGATATATTCTGGCGATGCTGTCCCTTGATGGAATTGCTTTTGTTGCTTTTGGCCTTTTCTATGTCTCTCCCTAACTGTTTGATCCACTTCAAACAATGTGCCCATTTGTGCCCTTATGTAGTGATTTCTTGAAATAACAGAAGTATTACCCCTTGTTTCAAAAATTTGTACTAGTACTATATAGCTATATGTGTACCTCTTCTCTAGTAATCTATGAATTCAATAATGTTTATGCGGTTGCAAGTCCATGATTGCTGCCCCATTCCCTCTATGACATGCTTTTGTTTTTTAGCCCAATTTTTAATTTGTTGTTATATCGGATCATACAAGAAAAAGGGGACAATGAGAGTTGAATTTGCACAGATGTACTCAATGATGGTGGGTGACCATTATTCCAATCAAGATTGCATCTACCACAAGGAAAGTCCAAGCTTGCGCGATTCTCATTCTGGTATTACGGCTATGAAAAGAAGGTAACAGAAGATGACTTAATTTGCTATATTGATAGCCACACATCTAGAAGGTAGCAAGAATATGACATCAACTCTTTTTTTCTCTTGTTTTCTGTGCTTTTACTTCGTTGCAATAATTGATGGATTGAAATATGACAAGCCCCATGTCCCAGAATGGTCCGGATTAGCTATTTTTGGGATGTTTTTAAAAAATTTTATTGTAATTATATGTATGAAAAAATTTATTATAAATGTTTCTGGGGGTGTTTTTGAAGATTTTTCAGAGGATTTTTTTGAATGTATTTTAAAGTATTTTTAGAATTTATAACTTTTTTGGAATATTTTTTAAAAAGTTTACACCACTCACTTCCGCCATCCACCGCCACTACCCCTTTCTCCTCTCTACTTTCTTTCCTCTCCCTCCTTCTCCTCCCTCCTCTCCCTCCTTCCACCGCCCTCCCTTCCCGCCCCTCAGATCTCCCTCACTAGTTCTAGTTGTGGCCAGAAACCACAACTAGTCACAGCTTTTGGTCATGACCCTTCTAGTCGTGGCTAACAAAGGGGTATCAGGGGCGAGGGAAGGGAAGGGATGGGATGGCGAGGACGGGAAGGAAGGAGAGATAAAGGAGATGAGAGAGAAGAAAGAAGGAGGGGTAAGAGGAGGGAGGAAGGAGAAGGAGAGACGAGGGAGGGAAGGATGGTGGCGATGGTGGAGGAGGGACAGTGGCAGTAAAGGGTGATGGGTGGTGATTGTGGATAATGTATGGAAGAAGAGAAGTAAGAGATTTATTTTTTTGTGTTATTTTTAGGTATATTTGAGATGTATTGAGTTTGTTTGGACAAGTCAAATTTGGTTTGCAAAATTTGTTTTCACAAATCCCAATCACCTTTTTATCTTTTCAATCACCTTTTTATCTCACATACATCACATCACAAAAAGTGCTACAGTAAATATCTCAAATAAATCATCCAAATAAACTCTTATCCAAACAAACAGATAATGTGTTTTTGTAGTTATTTTTAAGTTGTTTTTGAAGTTAATAAATTTGAAAGATAAAATAGTTTTTTAAAAATCCCTTAAATTCAAATAGACCCCACATTATTTCGACTATTTATGCTTCCATTCGTGCCACCATCAATCAGTCAATCAAATGCAACAGCAGATATTATCAACACTAATTTTGCACTTTTGTCTTCAAGTAATTAACTTCTCTAGATGATGCAAGCATTTGAGTTTTGTTCATTTTACTTTTTGACTTGTGAATCACCAAGGATGCCGATCCAGAAGCAATAGTAGATATGGCTACTCTATTCTTGTTGTGCCTTGAAGTAACTTCTCTAGATGGTGCAAGCATTGGAATTTGGGATAATTTCAAAAATCTCTCCTGAGGTTTCTGACAATTTCAATAACCTCCCCTAAAGTTTTTTAAATTACACAAACCTTCCCTAATATTAAGGTTTTGATAACGAAGTAAGTCCAATTAGAAAAAGTAACATTAAAAAGCATTTTAAGGAGAAAGATAAAATTTTTATTTCATAAATATCCCTTATGCATGTATATAAATTGTATTAGTAAAAGAAAAAAAATAACTAAAAGTTAGAAACAATTAATACACATATTTAACTACTCAAAAAGTTCATATTTAGTAAATTAGATAATAGAGATAAGTAAAACTACACTAATGATTACAAGATTCATCAAAACAAACTAGTCATCTTTTTTAATATAATGTTTGCTATGATTCTTGTAACTTTAAATAGAAAAGTTTTTTAATTTTGCCTTTATTTTCCCTCCTTTCAATTTTTTTTGAAACTCTTGAAGTTGTGACAATTGTAAAATAATTTTAGAGAAATAAGGAGACAAATGTAAAGTAATTTCATGAAAATAAAGGAGAAAGGAGGGAAAAAAGACAAAATTTAAAAAATTTTCTGTTCAAAATCACAAGAATTATAGCAAACATCAAGTTAAAAGAGATGACTAGTCTGTTTTACTAAATCTTGTAATCATTAGTGTAGTTTTGTTGTTTATTTGTATTATCTAATTTATTAAATGTGAACATTTTAAGTGATTAAATGTATGTATTAATTATTTCTAACTTTTAATTATTTTTATTCTTTTACTAATACGACTTATATACATGCATAAGGGGTATTTATGGAATAAAAGTTTCATCTCTCTCCTTAAAGTATTTTTTTAATGTTACTTTTTCTAATTGGACTAACTTTATTATCAAAACCTTAATCTCAGGGGACGTTTGTGTAATTTTTTAAACTTCAGGGGAGGTTAGTGAAATTATTAGAAATCTCAAGGGAGGTTTTCTGAAATTATCCCTTTGAATTTTGATCATTTTGCTGTTGACTTGAAAATCACCAGGGATGCGGGTCTACCTTTTCAGCTCATCAGTATTCCCACACAAAGAAAGCTTCTTTGTGTATGTTTATTTTGGTTTTACTAGTAGCCCTTATTGTAACATCCATCTAATCAACAAAATTGGTAGTCCAGTGCAAAAGATGAAATGCAATGTATCCACAATCCAGTAGGCCAAGTGAAGAATAAGAAGTTTTCTGTTTATAGAAGGTCAAGAGTGTTAAATTGGTGGAGCAAAACTATTTAAAGTCTGATGTCCAAAGTTGAATTTCTGAAATTTTCTTTAATGTAAAGCACATTAGAGAACTTACTATCCTACTGCACATTGTACTGTTTCAGCTTTCTTATTCTTCTTTTCATCCTGTATTGTTGTGTAAAGTGAAGTTAATTGGAGCTGAAATTTCATCATGTTAAGTATTACTTCTCTTTATGCTATCTCGAAATAATTTACGCTAGCTAGGACATTTTTCTGATATTTTTTCTTAATTTTTTGGTTGGATTCGGATTGTTTGTTTGTTGGCCATGTACTGATTCCCATAAAATTGAGGAGGACAAAGTAGATATAACTAGAATTTCTTGCCTTGTGATTTAACTATTTCATGGTTATCCCCCGAATTAAATTACCGTACTATAGCCCCAATGAGAAGATGCACATTAAAACAAAGTGCTTTTTTCGTTGAATCTTGAATATGTGAAAAACATCTACGTATTTCAAGGTCATTTCCAACTCTAAAAGAAAACCTCGGGCCTGTTTGGCACCCAAGATTTTTGCCATACTTTTAACAGACAAATTTCTTTATAACTTTGTCTACAATAACTTCTAAATACATTTTAAAAATTTTAATATACACCCCCCAAAATATTCAATAAACACACAAATTTTTTCTTTCTTTCCCGTATTTTCTTCCTCCTCCCTACCTCAACCAACCACCGATTAGCTCGCAACTGGTAGGAAGGGAAAGGAGGAAGAAGAAGGAGGAGGGGGAGAGGAAAGGGAAAGGAGGAGAAGGGAGAGAGGGAGGAGAAGGAGAGGAGGACTAGGGAGGGAGGAAGGGAAAGGAAAAAAAAAAAAAAAGGGGTGAGGTGGTTGTGGTGGCTAGTGGTGGCAGGGAGGAAGGAGAAAGAAAAAGGAAAGATAAAAAGAAGGGTAAAATACCAAAAAAACCTCCATGTGATTTGATAAATATTCAATTTAACTTCCTCTAATTTGGAAACCTACACTATAACTCCCTGTGGTGTTGAATAAATTGAAAATTAGATAGAAAGCATCCAATCTAACGGTTGTGCGTGAAATGTCAATATTGCCTCTACTATGTGTAAGATGCTTTTCATTCAATTTCAATTTAGTCGAAATTACAGGGAGTTATAGTGTAATTTTTCAAATTAGAAGGAATTAAATTGAACATTCGACAAACAGGGAGTTCATTTGTATAGGGGCAATATTGACATTTCATGTATAATCGTTAGATTGGATGCTTTACGTCCAATTTCAAATTAGTTGAAACCACAGGGAGTTATAGTGTAGGTTTTCAAACCAGAGGGTGTTAAATTAAACATTTAATAAACCACAAAGAGTTTTTTGGTATTTTACCCAAAAAAGAAAGAAAAAGAAAAGGAAAAGAATTATTTCTCCAAATTCTACACAAAAGATTTTCTACAATTTTTTTAGTAAATTATAGTAAAATTTTATACAAACACCTACAAAACTCATCATCCAAATAGAGGCATCTATTGCCCATATCTTAAAGCTAAGACATCTAATTATGAGAAACACTTTATCACACGAAACTAATGTAGTTCGAGTTTTACTGCTAATATCTATTTCACAACCCTAAATTTTGGTGGGATAGATTACATAATTTAGGAAGTAAAGTGTCCAAAATTAAAGTCAAAGAAATTAGAGTATAATGAATTTCATACTTTAAAGGATAAAGTGTCCAAACTTGAAGTTTATTAAAGTAAAAATGTGTTTATATTTAAGGTTTCAAAGTGAATTTAACTTTGAGTTCTACAAGTTTTTTTTTTCCTTATGGTAAAAAGTTATTTTAATTAACGATTTGGTGTCAAGGTAAAGGGTCAAAATTGATGCTTTTTTTTTTTAACTTACAACAAAAATTTTACTTGAGAGTTTCAGCTTTGGTCCGAAGCTTACAAGTTATGCTCCTGAGTGTTCTTATTTTTTTTAAATGATGTTTGCAATTATATCTCACCCCATAAAAACCTGTGTAATATGCACCAAGATACACTTTAGTCTTATGTCAAAAATATCATTTTGCTGAATATGGGAGTTGGGAATGCTACATACCAGAACTTCATCATGGGGGCTCAGGCCAGATTCTAAAATGAATAACCTTCAAATGGCAGCTACTCAGCTTATCTGTTTGGATTCCTCATATTTTCAAAAACAAGTTTTTCATATATAATGGTGCAGTAATACACCAAAAAAAAACAATTATAAATCAAAAACAACTCTATACAATATCCATACATAAATCATAAATCAAAAACACTATATCCATACAATAAATCAAAAACAACTCCAAAAACACTATATCCATAGAATAAATAAAAAACAACTCCAAATATACAAAAAATAAAAAAAATCTAAACCATTTTCGTCTACCATTGATCACCACCACCCACCACTACCACACCTACCTACCACCGCCATCATCCTCTTCTTTCTGCTCTCTCCTCTTTCCTTTCCCTCCCTCTTTCTCCTCCCCTCCTCCTTTCCCCTTTCCCGCCACATCTTACCCCTCCTCTTCACCCCCTCCCCCCCAAAAAAAAATTGGCCTCGACTAGAGGCTATGATCTACCCGTGATGTCGTGACTAGAGACCTTGATCTGGCCTCGGCCAGATCTAGGGTGGGGGAAAGGGAAAGAGGAGGGGTAAGGCATGGCGGGAGAGGAAGGGAAGGCAAAGGGAATAGGGGAGGAAAGAAAGAGAGGAAGAAGATGCGAGGAGGAAAAAGATGGAGGAGGAAAGGAAGAGGAGGAAGAAAGAGAGGGGGGAGAAGGGAGGGGGTGGTGGTGGTGGTGGTAATTTTTAAAAAATATCACAAAAATTTTTAAATTTTAAAAATATCTCAAAATATATCTCAAAAACACTTTTAAAAAATCACGAAAAACATTTACAGTAAAAAGTTTTTCATATACACTACTATAGTAAAATATTTCAAAAACACTCTAGAAAACAACTAATCTAAACGGGGCTGGTCTAGTTTCCACCCAGATCATAGGTTTGGAATTTTACATGAAACTGTAATTTGCTAGATGAAGGGAAATAATTAGTTGGAAATGCAAGTTTAACATTCTAATTCCTATTGTTTAAACCAAACTTTGTTGATTTTTTTTGGGGGGGGGGGGATATACAAGGTAAGTTCAGTACAGTAGTTGCAATAGCAGTACAATATAGGAAAATTAATATGGAGCTTATAATATTCGGATTTTGGGAATGAATAGGTAATAGCACAAATCAATGATCAGCAACAGTTTGGGCTATCCATTACATGTGGGCTAAGTCCTAGCCTGGCCCTAGCTATTCACTTCCAATTATGAACTTACTCGATAAATCTGTAAAAATTGTTTGAATTTTTTAAATTATCTTTAAATGAATTGATTAAAGATCAGATTAGTACTTTAAATTTTCAGGAAATTTTTGGTAAGCCTAATTACTAAAGTTTTTTTTTTTTTGAGGGACCATATTAACCTCCTCTGAAATGTATGAAGTTGTTGGACACCTTGGTACTTTTCTAGTCTTGTTTCATAATTTCAATTATCATGACACATAAGAAAAAGTTTCCATATCGGGTTTCTCATACCACACACAACAAAAGTTCTCCTCATTGCTATTTGCAGCACTACCAAATACTAATTGGGAGCAGCCATGATAAAACTCTGGACGAAATTGATTTAAAACAAAAGCTCTTCTAAAAAAGAAGGAGAATCATTCGAAGCAACTTTCACATTTCGTCAAATTAATTTTTTCATCTTTCACTTTTAAAATATTAATTTTATGTTCCTTGCAAATTCAATTTAGTAATATTTAGTTCAAGTCAATAATCACTTTTTAGCCTGAAATTATTATATGACCCACATGTAGTCATTTTTAATTTATAAAAGGGCCAGATTTCACTTTTTTGAATGGAAAAAATAAATATGAATTAGGTTAAATCTCACTTTTTTAGAAAAAAAATAAATGTGGTTTGGATCAGGATTTTTTTTTTTTAAGAATAAAAATAAATATGGATCAAGACATTTGTTTAAGTACAATAAGATCTAACATTTTTATTGCTAAAAAATAATAACATGTGAGTCACGTGACAGATTTAGGATAAAAAGTAATAAAAAATCTAGATTCCAAGTAAATTTTACTAATTTAAATTTATAACAGGTTTAAAATTAATATTTTAAAAGTAAAGGACGAAAATATTCATCTACTGAAATATGAGAAGACGTTTTCAACGATTTTTTCAAAAAAAAAAAAAGCATGTTAATTATGTAGGCAAATTCATTGGACGAGTTTGTTACCATTGTAAGCAAAATGTTTGAGCTCAACCAATTGACGCCAAATATTGATCTTATTCATAGTAAATACTCTTAAATGGCCCATCCGACACAAGGCTTTCTTTTTTCCCCATACATAATACAAAAGTGGGACAGAAGAATCATAATTATTCAACGAAAAAAATCCTAAATGGTGTGGTTTGTTAAGGAATTCTTTGGTCTCAACGAACCGACCTAGTTTTCTAGAAATTGTCAATTTGTCAGCCCAAATAACTACAAATCAAAGGGGGAAAAAAAGTACGACGATACAAATATTCAGTTAATGATACCAGAAAGAAACACGGAAAATTTTCCCAAATAGACTCCAAATATTCAGTCTACTCTTTTCCCGAACACAAGCTGAGGTTCATGTTTTGAAAAATAAAAACTTAGCCATTTCTTGGAATACCTGAGAAAAAAATTAGCCACAGATACCCTCCTATTTAACTTTTTTTATCTAGATGAATTCGGGTAGTAGTACTTCCATTTTTTTTTTTTTCTAACGGAGGGAGTATCCGGACCATCGGGTAAATCGAACCCGACTAATCCCCCACCGGTCCGAGAGGTGAGACCCCATCCTCCGAACACGTTAACCATGAAACTCGAATCCTTGAGGGAGACTGGACAACGGCTCTTAAGGAAGATGCCGTGACCAAACGAGCTGCCCATGAGAGGTAGTAGTACTTCCAATTGTCTGAGACTTCTTTTCGGAAGATTTGTTCAGCCTTGGAACAACAAAGCTGGTGAATGGAGTTAAACTCAAGACCAGAAGCAAGATATATTACGATCTATGTTGCCTAAATTAAAGATAAACAAGAAAAAAATCTGATAAAGAAAATAAAACTCTGTATAGAACTAGATATGAATTCCATATGCCATGCTACATTTGTCAGTAAAGATAAATTCTATCGTGTGTGCAACTTAACTAATATAACTAGTAGCACTTTTCATTCTTAGATTCCGAAACCTCCATTTCCTCCAGCAGTATCAAAACATATAGGTCCTCCTGGACTTGGAGTGCCAGCACTAACACCTTGCATCAGAGCAAATCTCATGTCCTCGGATGGTTTCCAGTGTCTTTTCCTCTGATTTATAAACCAGTTGTTGATCTGCTTCTGGTCTAATCCTGTTACCTCGGATAGCTTATTTTTCTCCTCTTCCTGCATCACAACATAGACTTGAATTGGAAGGACAAATAGGGTCCGCACAAAAGTAGAATGAAAACTTCTTGATGTCGTCAAGGACAAATCACACGTTAATTTCCAGAGGATTTCCAGACAAGTTAATCAATCTTTCAGGTTCTGTTCCTAAGAGTCTTGTCACTGATATTTCTTATGATAGCCTCCATATAATCAGCTCTAGGTGATAGCCTCTAGGTGCATTCATGCCGAACTACAAGAATAATCATTCATTGACATGAAATAATCTGCTTCTTACTTCACTTCTTTTAATATGCAAAAAAGAGACATATAGTGAGAAGATGCCTCATTTAATGTACAAATGAGTTCAATATTTTGTGATGCTGTTAAACTCAAAAGCATAGTTCAAGTCTGTGTGTGGGAGTGCCAATGAAAAGAAACTACAGAATGTCCTTTTCAAATTGCATCTTACAACGAAAGACGTATTTACTCCAAGCGAATAATTCAGAGACATGTTAGCGAATCAGATGTAATGGAATTACCGTCGGATATGGCCATCTATAATGTGTGTTCCACCAGTCCAGGAGTGCTATCCTTGCATCCTTTGGTAGCTTTCCCTTCTTTCGTTTCTTCAAGAATTCCTTTCTCAAGCTGCTAAGATAGCCACTGTATTTGCGCATCAGCATCTCTTTGAGCTCACTCTCACCTTGACCAGCAGCAGAAGATTCTTGACTCTCGGCAACTTCAACTTCTCCACAGCTTAGATCCTCATCGGATGTGACACCTGCTTCATCTGATGATATGAGGTGCAAAGAACGATCAAATCCTCATCCACAAACAGATGCATAACAAGTACTTCAGGTGCAACCTCATCCATAAGCAAGTCAAAAGCCTCTACAAGATCTAAATTTATTACAGATACTTGAGCATCCAGCATGTTATACACCTAAACAGAGAATAGTACATCATGTGATGCATCACAATAGTACAAGGAAATCTTCAGTGAACTTGGACTCTAATTCATTACAAGACATAGGCCAATTATGCATCATTAACTATGAAAACATTCTCTTACGATCATCTCTCTTTCAACTTCCAACCATTTTCTGATACGGTAATCCAGATATCATACCATACATAGGATCAATCAACTACTACATTTTAAAATAGTATAAGCAAGCAAAAAGTTCAAATTCAAATCAAGTCATGCTAGTGTGTTGGAGTTTGGATCCATACAGCAATATCACATGATTGTTCTTTAGCTATCATACAAGTCTTAGCCCAACTTTTTTTCTGTTTTTTGGTGAGTTCTATATCTATCTTAGGACAACTTAAGGGCACCTAAGAACTCAAACGACATTCTGCACCCTACTAAAATCACTGGAAATTTTATGGTCCACATTTCTCAGCATCCTTTGCTTCAGTCTTCCCAAAAAGTGTACCAAGGATGGGGTCAATGGCGGAGCCAAAAAATCTTCTTAGTGGGAGCAAAACTTATTAAGCTATGTGTTTGAAGGATGATTTCTGTATCTCGTGTGCTTTCTTTTTTTTTCTTTTTTTTTTTTTTTTTGTTCAAGTCCTATAGCATTCAAGTTAATTTTCGAGTCGACGACTAATTTTTTTCTCACTTTGGAGTCATCCACATATGGTTGTCTTATTAGATTAACTTCAATATGAAAAGCCCGATAAAGTGCAAGAAAAGAACATTAGACCGATGTACAACTTGCAAGATGATAAATAGTTCATATTAACTTTCAATTTAAAAGAATCACGTTGGAATTTGACGCTTTATAGTTATCATAAAAGGTTTCCATCATTTTTTGCAGGTTTTCATTTCAAAATATATATCTACCAAAACAAACATCATTCTAAGTAATTTTTCGATCAGAAAAATAAAAGCTACCAATTTGCTTGACAAAATAAAAACAAGAAAACAATATATGTTAGTCATCAATATTTATGTGTAATTTAGATGATCAAAATAATACTTAATGCAAATGGGATAGACCTTAAAGTTATATGTAGTTAACATTGTTTATACCTTAGTAGGGGCAAAGAGTTGAATTTATTATTATGTTTGTAATTCTTTCAAGTTTTTAACCTATTACACAAAGGAACACACTGGAGGCAGTGGGGGCAAGTGTCCCCATTGTGGCTCCGCACTGGATGGGTTATGAAACTGCACAAGCACAAAGTTGCTAAGCCATTATGAATAAGTAAATGGGAAAAATGAACCAAGACTTGATGACTAAATTATTAAACTGTTCCATCTTCAGAGTTTCTACTTCAGACTATAACCAAAATTCCACCCTAGGTAATTCTCTCCTTAAATCTCCGTGGACTCAAAAGCAATCTGCATTCACTGGTTGTCTTTTCAAATTTGCCCCATTGTTGAAGAACTTCAGATGCACTTTTCCATGCCTCTACCTGCCTGCCTGATCCGTTTCATTCCTACATCCATTTTGCATATAAATTTCATTACGAGTCGTATCTAGACTTCCTCTCACTTGAACATACCAGCAACCCAACATTCTTCTACCTAAATCCATCTGATAACACAAAAATCATCATGTCATGTGCTTTCATCATTTATCTCTTATAAGACTTTTCTAAGCTTGTATTTTTCCTTTTCTTCAGGTTTACAGACATCTTTATAGTGTATACTACCAATTTATTAAGAAAATTAATACTTTTTCTGAACAAAAGTGAAACTTTGCTAAAGAAAATTGGAAGGTTAGCAAATACCAAGTCCTCAAAGAAAAACCAACCGCGTTTTCTCCCCGTTTGCATTCTGTTGATATATTAAACAAACAAAGAGAAACTTTAGGCACCATGGTCCTTTAGAGGTTCTTTTGATTGTGAGCGCCCGTATCAGACTAAATGAAGTTGCACATAGTAGAATATCAAGAACTAAATCGTGAATGTATGCAATTGTACGAAAAAATCACTGAAGGGAACTCTTATATTCAGTCACCTATTTTCCCTGACATATAAACAAGAATTCCTTTCAGTAGGTAGGGTTCACAAAACTAACTGTTTTCCTTTTCATTTGGGTAAATAAAAACGTGCCCGGTGTCCATGAAAAGACCTAGCTTCCAGCGCCTAGCCAAAATAAGTAGATCTAAATGCCTTTTCCAATAACTCTCACTAGGAAACTAACATTGGTCAGCTTCAAAATCAGCTGTACAGCAGTCTATAATTGCATCGTCCTTGTTCCAACTAACTTATTCAATCCCAGATGACAAAGTCAATTAGCCGATGAAAATTTCCACTAAAAAGCCAACATCCATTTCTTTCTTTATATCCCTAGTCAAGGTACCTGTAGTCCCACAAACAACAGAAAAGGAACATAATCACTGCTCGTCATTTATTTATCTTCCTTTCTTTTCTCTTTTACCCTTCTCATTAGGAGTAAGACAGTTCTTTTGCTGTTGCAATGCTTCTGAAAGTTGAAAAAAAACCTTAACCTTTCTGTTCCACGATTACTATCTTTATTAACCTATGAAAACTATCATAATTATCGTCAAAACTGTTCATCTTTTACTGCTTCCTACTGTAGGTGAAAGGGAACAAACTGAAGACTAATAGTGACCCTAACCTCCTACAAGCGTCAATTACCTAGACTAGAAAACTGACAAGGCCATTAAAAGGGGGGCCTAACCTAAAGCCAATGCTCAAGTGAATGGAGCTCTTAGCTGCTTCTCTATTCCTACGGCATCAGTGGTAGAGTCACGGAATCGGACGTTTACGCATCATGTTCTCACAGTAACATTGACCAAGAAAATATTCAAATACATGGTTCCTACATACGCATAATTCAGGGTTTAGGCATTTAGCTAGCTTTGTCATGCAGTTTAATCAACAACATGATCAACCAAAATAAAAACTAATCTGATCTGACCATATTTAATAGCCCAGAAACAAACGCTCAAGCGGGGTATACGTTGTACAATGATGAAGGTCAACATGAAATGTACTTTGAGAAACCATAAAGGCAATAGAGGAAATATATAATGGTTATAGGTTCACTTTTGCTGCCAAATTTCTATCTTTTGCACCCTCCTTTTGGCAGCATAGATAAATGCTACACATACGAACAAATGCATTACAAAAGCTTGCCTTATTAAACTAATGTACCATGCATCGATTGTAAAGTTCAAAATTCACGAGCTCCTCTATGTTCAAAGCTAGGCATCCCAGAGTTGTCATGTCATGTCCCTTGTTGTGAACTTTTCCTTGTCACTGTTTCTTGAATTATCAATAGTCGATCCAAGAACTTTTCCTACTTGAAATCTGTTACCCTATTTCTTTTGCAGGAGAAAGCAAAGCAACACCATGCATTATTCTCTTTCTTGTCACGCCTCTACGTTTTTGTGACAGACTATAAAAGATTTTTTCCATTCATTTTCTAATCCATCTTTTTAAAACCCCAAACCCAATAGCAGGTGAAAACAACCAAAAAAAAAAAATCAAGGGGTTCAAAAGATCGAGTACCAGAATGATAGTTTGTGGAGGTCATCGAGGAAGACGTGGTTGTGGTAAAATTCTCCTTACAGAGGTTATTGAGTTCCAACTCAATATTGCTCAAGAAAGTAGTCGCTTCATCAAACGGTTTCAACAGCTCCTCCTTATATCTATGTAGAGCTTCACAATATGATTCCTTCAAAAAAAAAAGAAAAAGAAGAAACAGCATCAAAAATAGTAGTGATTCCCAATAGCAAGTAATCGAAAACAGTACTCCAAAATCAAGAATCATTATTAACGTATGTAGAACCCTTGACCCCTTAAATTCTATCTGCTAGAGCAAAGTCTTTCCAACTTACCATGAATTGATCTAGTTCAGGATCAGCACTTATCCCGCTAGGACTGCTTATGGGGCGACTTATTTTGCTAATTTCTTCAAGTAACGAAGCCATCTCTGGTGGTGCTCCAACCTTTTTTAAGCATAATATATCATAAAAAAATTTGAGGGTTTTAACTGATAGTATGTGCGGGGAGGAGTTATGAAAGACTGATTACCTTTCTGCATTCAACATAGGCAGAAACTAAGTTAGGGTATAGATGATGACTAGCAATTTGAATCTTTAAAAGATCTGACATCTCTGATCCAATGACTTCATCGTGACTATTTTCACCAGGTCTAAACTGAACTAAATTCTCAACTGGGCTACTGCGATCTAGCCCTCTCATACTTCCAACTTCAACCGCTCCACCATCGGGACATGAAAATGAGGTGTGAATTCTGTATAACTCGTCCATGAGCTTAAAAAAAAAAAAAAACCAAACCCCAGCGTGTATATTGTTACTATCTTCTTTCTTCAACTTGGAAACCTCGCTTTGAAAAACAAAAACAAAATCTTCAAGAAATTACACTATATACAAGAACGCGATGAAAACGCTCAACTGCCATGCTCAGAGAATCCAGACTATTGAGGGAAAAAAGAGGAGAAGTTCAATAAGGTTTTGTACACATATCATAAGATGGACGGGGATGGAACCTGAGAAATTACGAAGGGAGTTAACAAATTTATGCAAAGGGAAAAAGATGAAAAGGACTAGTCTTGGATAACTTTCTTTCTGTTCCAATATTGGACAAGGATATTTGATGGGAGGAAAAAAAGAGAGCTAAAGAACGCTAGTAGAACTATAGTAGTACTTAGATTTAACATTAATTAGCTGAGGTGGTGGGGTTTGAGAAGAACGATAGATAGGCAGATAGCACTTGCAATATTGCAATATTGCATAGTACTTGATTTTTATTTTTTTTTCCCCAACAGCTCAACTAGTCAAATATGCACAGATGCATGCGTGTGGGTTGGCATTGTTGTTTAGTATAATGTGTGGGTGAAAAAGTTGGGGAAAGGGATGAGGAAGGGTTACGGAGGAAGGATTGAATGTTCGAGGTATTTTGGCACGTTCTCGCACGCTGGGCAACAGTAGAACAGTGACAGTGTCCGGGGCCGAGGGTGCGGCTGCAGTGGCAGTACGAAACAGTGGTATAAATAACTTAGCTTCAATTTTTTTGAACCAAGCATAGACTGCCTTTGGCTTTGAGCGTTTGAAGAGGGGGATAGTTGTGGACTTGGCCTGTATCTATCTGAGAGATGGATGTGTCAGTGCAGTAGTGATAGATAGGGATAGAAAGAAAGGAAGAGAGAAAGAGACTGTGGTGATGTGACGAGGCCACGTTTCGGGAGATGATTAGAGGGCCGAGCTGCAATTGTGGGACAGCTGCTCAAACTTTGACGGGAGTTTGCAGCTGTTCCATTGTCATCAGTGGAGTGAAACAACATGACTCCCTAAAGGCATGGAAGTCCCAGCCCTGAATCCTTCCAATTCTCTCATTACACGCTGAATTTATAACAGCCAAACTCTTGTCTCTCTCCCTCCTTCCCCGTTGTTAAAACCTCCTCTTTTTTCTCTAGGGGTTTCTTTGATGTTTCCCTTTCGCTGTGTTAATTACAAGTGTCAATCTTATGTACATTTATGCATTACTATCACCGTTAAATATATGTCATATATGTAAAATTTAAATTTAAAATTTAAAATTTAATCACGTGTTATCCATCCAATCATGATAATATATATAAAATTTACTCTAATTAAAAGGGATAATATCAAAAACTTCTACTAAGGTTTTCGACAGTTGAAGCCACCTCTCATGAGTTTTGAAAAAGTATGAAAACCTCCTCACGATACTAAAATTGATGGTATAAGCCAAAAAAAAACAATGAATATCCAATATTATCCCTCACTAACATGTAAAAAGAATTAAATGTTAAAAAATCAACTATCACCATTATCCGTTAGGTAAAATTTTCAAGTTAACTTTTTGTAGAAAAATTTAAACCATGGTTTAAAAGCATTCTTTTTTGGTTAAGTGATTTTTGAAGATACTTATTTTAATAAATACCTCCCTAATTGGTCGATCAACTTTTTGTAAATTGATTAATAAATCTAATCAAACAATTGAGGATGAAGTATAATGCATTAGATTAGTTGGCGTTAGAATTTTAGGATTACGATAAAGAAGTATTACCAAAAAAAGAATTTAATTTTTCTTTTAGACTCATTTTCACTTAAAATTTGTAAAGTTTGTGAAGGTTATCATAGTATTTTCATAGCCTCAAAAGAGGTAAGTATAATTTTTTAAACTTTAGAGGAGATGGACACAATTGTCAAAAATCTTAAGAGAGGTTTCTTAAATTATCCCATGTTAAAAACTAAAAGACATGCACTGTATGTTGAGAGGTGCATGTTATCTTATGTCACTTCCATAGATTTAAATTTAAATTAGATTAAGAATCACTAAAACATACAAACTACATATATCAAAAGATACCCTGGTAACTATCAGTTTGTTTGGATCGAAGATTATTCAAAAAAATGGAATAATTGTATCATTTTTCAAGACATAGAATTAATGTTTATGAGATAAAAAGATTTTTTAACAAAAAAAGATAATTAAAAACATGTTTATGATGCAATAAATTTTGAAAACAATTGCTGTCAAAATAGATTTGTTTGGATTAGGAATGCTTGAAGATGTTCTTAAGAAAAATTTATCTGTAGATTTTGTAATTTAAAATTTTTTTAAGTTATTAGGGTTGGTTTAAAACCACCACCCTTGCTTTCCCTTTCTTTTTTTTTTTTTGGCCATCTCGTCCAACCACTTATCAACTTGCCAACCTCTCCCTCCATTCCCTCCCCCCTCTCCAAACAATCACTTCTCACCATAGCCCGCAAACCCCTTCCCCAACACTCTTAACAACCCACCATGCCTTACTTATCACCAAAACTTTTAACGAGTTGAATCAAGTCAAATACTTGATTTTAGACCCTGTTCGTATATTATAAGAATAGGATTCAAATTCAATCAAATATTAAATGAGCCATAAATGATGTTTGAATTTGATTCATTAATTTGTATAAATATTCGAATTTGACTTGTTTGATTTAACGAGACAAATTTGAACTCGAGTTTGAATTTAAGTTTGAAAATGATTTAATTATATTTTCTAAAAAATAATTCTTTAGTTAGAATAATTTTAATTATATTTCTTCGTTATAAAAATAATTAATACTAATTTTATATATAAATATTTTTTGATAAAAATACAATATATATTTAATAATATTAAATGTATTTATACTTGTATTTATTATTTTTATAATTAGTTCACAACAGATTCATGTTCGCTCGATTATTAATAAACATAATATTGTGTATGAACTCTATTCATTTTTTATAAAATCAAACTTTTCTGAACTCGAGCAAGTCGTACTTGAACATGTTCACAAATAGTTTAATTCATCACCTCTACTTATTATAGGATTGTCAATGGGTCGGGTCAACTTGACCTCGACCCATTTGGCCTGAAAAAACTCATTGAGCCTAAACTTTAATGGGGTTGGGCAGAATTTGGGTTTAAATATTAGGATCGGACTAAATATGAGCTAAACTTGGGTTATACTAGATTCAGACTCGATTAAAACCAAGCCCATATATGAGTATAATTATATATGTAAAATATATATAACAATATCTATAATTTATAATTATACATAATACGACATAAAATGTTTATAATTTATATATAAATTTGTATTAATTCATAATTATAAAATATATATTATATATAATTATGTATTTAATTAGTACGAGTTTGGGCTAAACCCAATTTAAGATTGAAATTCATATAATAGTGTGAGTTGAGTTTAGCCTTTTACTATGAGCTCAAACTCAAAAGATCGAAACTCAAAAATTCATATAATTTGTAAACCGAAATTGGGTTTGCTAAAGTCCGATTCAAAAAGCAATGAGGTTGGTTGTAGGGTAAAGAGGTGGGGGTTACTGAGGATGGTAGGGAATGTGGAAAGAAAAATGTTGGGTAATCAAGGGGGTGATGGAAGGGATTGGTAGTAGGGAACTAGAGGTGGTAGGGATTATGGTAGAGAAAAAAGTGATGATATCGTTAGTGTGTTTTTTCTTTTTTTTTTTTGAATGTGTGTTTAAGGGGTTGCTACAAACTTTATTTTGTTAAAAAAGTGTCTTTTAAAAAAACCAATCCAATTACATTCTAAATTCTATTTGGATTCCTTGTTTTTCACAAAAAAAATGTATAGTAAGTATCTAAAAAATATGTTAAAAATACCTAAAAACAACCCACAAAACACACCAACACGCTATCATCCAATCTCACTCTACTACCACTCTTACCACTTCTCACGCCCTCCCTACTAGGGATGGCAGCGGGGCGGGGCAAACTCCCCCCGCCCCCGCCCCATCCCCCGTCCCCGCCCCGCCCTTCTTCCCCCGCGGGTGCTCCCGTGAGACTAATAAAAATTTGTTATATAATTTTATTATGGTTAAATTTTAGCAAATAATCAAGTACTAAAATATTAACACATCATCAAATTATTATTCATTATAATTTTACAATTGAAACTTATAAAAACAATCAAACAAAAAATATTTGAATACAATCCAACATTATGAAATAAATATAACTAAAGTAGTCAAGTTTCACTTTTGGCACAAATACAATCACTAATTCATTATTGTGCTTGTGCTTGTGCTTTTTTTAAGAAAAAAATATTATTGTATTAAGTGTAATTAGGGATTTAGTATAAATGTATTAGTAAATTTAGTATAACCAATTAATAATTTGTATTAGTACACATATATAATTATTAGTATAATTAATAATATCAATTATATTATATATACTAATAGACATTATATAATACATATAACCAATAATATCATTATCATAAGTTTGTAACTAATTAAATTATAAATTATATATAATTATATTTATTTTTTATATATTTATTTTTTTAAAGCGGGGGGAAAAATATTCCTCCCGCCCCCGCCCCCGCCCCACCCCCCGCCCCAACCCCCTGCGGGGCGGGTGCCCGCGGTCACCCGCCCCCATTGCCATCCCTACTTCCTACAAAGGAAGAAGAAGGCCAAGAATGGCGGGGCTAGAAAGATGAGGAAGAAGGGAGAAGAACTGCTATGATTTATAAAAATAACGTAAAAAAATCTTTAAAGCACCTTATGAATATCTTATTCAGAAATTCTTTCAAAAGATAAAATCCACAATATATTTCAAAACCCAATCAACAACACCCAAATTTTGATTAAATTTAGAGCAAATTTTTTATACATGAATAATGTGTATATCATTAAGGTCAGATACATGACATATATGCAAATTTTAAATTTTAAATTCAAATTTAAATTAGTTATCATGCACATGAATTTCATGATGTAAATAATGTCAATGTATATAAGATTAATCTTTAAACTTATATATTTCAACCACTATTTTATGTTTATGACTATCTTTTACCTGCACAGATAACATAACATAACATGCCACGTTATTGTTTCTTAAAACAATTTCTAAACTACCCAACTCAAAAAATAGACTACGTAGTACATACAAATCAATTGAAAACAAAAGGCCTTAAAATAACTAATAAATGTTTTCAAGGTAATGAACGCTGTGAAAGCTATTACTCAACTACCAAAACAGTATGAGAGCGGATTAAAACTTAAAAGTCCTCAAAGCCAATAGACCGGAAAAAGAACTCATCTTTTTTTCTTTTTTTTGGTCAAAAGAGAAAAGTAAAGAACTCTGTCGATGCAGTAGAATATAGTACAATATGTCAACGTAACCAGCGATGAGGAAGAATATATCCCGTTGAACGAAATACACCGGCCGAGGAAATGTATACCTAGTTCTCAATTGAGAAAACGTCGTCGGCCCAAAGACTAAGGAAAAAAAATAAACCGTTGGACTCTTTTTTTTTTTTTTTAAAAAGAAGAAAAAAATCTAGTAAAAAACCCCACAGATATAGGTGCTATATAGTTTTGAGTAATCTTTTTCTTTAATTAAGAGCTTCATCTCCTAATTACACTAAAAAAATTAAGAGCTTCTCCTTTTTTTTTCATCAACTCTTAATTATATTCTACCAACCTTTTCATTTCCCTGCAGTAGTAGATGAAATGTATGTTGTCTTGATATTAATATTTAGATTTTTCTAATGAGTGTCCCGTATTCCTTAACATACCTAAATTACATCTAATTTATCATGTGAATGCATACACTTACATTTATTATCCTTTGAATTTAGACACTTTCTCGAATTATTTTCATTCTTGCCAAAAAAAATTAACACTTGAACTTTCTTAACTAGATTTTATTATTAAAATTACTTCAAAATTTTTTTTCTTACCATGCCTTGAGGATTGAATTTTTTATTAAAAGTTATATTAAATTGCACTTGAAATATTTGAGTAGTGACGTTGGAGACAAATTATTTGAGTAAATGAGATATTGTAAAGTAAATACACAAGTTTGTAGTAAATCAACTTGTCTTAAATGTATAATAAATCTTTATGTACTCTCGTTCAGTGTATTATTGTCAATAGTATTGAGATCAATTGGTTGGCAGTTTTTAGGAATAACTTACTAATAATGGTGCATGTGTGACAAAAATGTGATTAACAATAGAGTCTCTTTAACGGGTGTCCAGTGTTAAGATATATTTTAGGTGTCATATTTTTAGAAATATAAAACTAATTAGAAAAAGTAAATAAATATATGAGAATATAGATAAGATGGGAATATAGGAAAAGTATATAAATGCAAAACGGGGTAATAATTGTAATATATGTATGCACATGATAAGTTAGATAAATTTTAAATATATTAACGAAAGCACCCGTTAGAAAAATTCTTATTAAAAATAAAGTTACCCTTATTATTAAAAAAATTAATACTTGAAACTCTCTTACCATGCCTTTAGGATTGAAGTTTTTATTAAAAGTTATATTACATTGCCCTTGAAATATTTGAGTTGTGGCGATGGGGACAAATTATTTGAGTAAATGAGATATTGTGACGTACACACACAAGTTTGTAGTACATCGTCTTGTCTTAAATGTATAATTAATCTTTATGTACTCTTGTTCAGTGTATAATTGTCAATACTCAATAGTATTGAGATCTCTCGATAGAAACTTGGGCTCATTTGGTTGGCAGTTTTTAGAAATAACTCACTAATAATGGTGCATGTGTGACAGAATGTAATTAATAATAAGGTTTGTCTAACGGGTGTCCAGTGGCCACTCATTAAGATATAGCTCATGTGTCATATTTTTAAAACAGTTTATCTAATGGGTGCCTATAGAGCACTCATAGTATATAAACACAAGAGAGGATAATAATTATATGTACGTGTATATGTTTTGCAGGTTAGGTGAATATTAGATGTGTTAACGAGTGTCCTAAGAGCACCTGTTATAAAAACCCTTTTTAGAAATATAAGACTAATTAGGGGAAATAAATAAATACAGGAGAGGATAGATAAGATTAAATACAGAAAGTGTATAAATGCAAGAGAGGGTAATAACTGTAGTATATGATTTGCATCTTATTTACACATACTGACTTGCTTGCATCATCAACACATTTTTCTACCATATTTTTTTTATCTCATATATATCACATAAAAAAAGTGTTACAGTACTGAGTGTGTTTGGATTGCTGAATTGTTTCACATAATATTTTACTTGCATCATAATTCATAAATGTATTTTCCAATCCACCTTTTTATATTTCCAACTATGTTTTTATCTCACGTACATCACATCACAAAAAAGTACTACAGTAATTACTCTAAACAATATTTCAAATAATACGCTATTCATATTTTTTTCAAAAATTTATCCCAAATAATTTTCCATCCAAACATAAGTCTAAAGGTGAATTTCAAATATGTTAACGAGTACCCGTTGAGCACCCGTTAGAAAAATCATTATTCATAATGAGCATGTAAAGTAAACTTTTAACAAAATGTCAACCACAAGGAAAGAGAAAAAAGAAAAAGCAGAGATATTCAATAGCATCCCCAGAAATCAAACGAATCTTGGAGGCAAATCTTTTGAGTTATGTAGGATATACTTTATTCACCAGATATGATTGTGTATCTCTTATTGACCAGAACCTTTTAGCACATATTATTAAATCAAGATTACGAATTGTAGGTTGAAAAAGTGATTGTGATTTGTGAATCTGCATTTGGAAATGATTATGTTGTTTAATAATCACATGATGCTGTGCTAAAAAAGTATTAGTATTTTTATTAGTTTTAATGCATAGTCACTGTTGCAGAAACTAAATGAACTTCTTCGACCTAGGATCCTTACCAGGTGGCCCATCTGAATTGAGGGCCACTGGCTGGCACATTCAATAGGGCCCCCAATAAGTGTTCTAAATAGGAAATCCATTTCCCCAAAAACAAAAAACAAAAAGAAAAGATAAGTACCATGATAAAAGCAAAATATATGTGGATACTTTTGTTTTTGTCTTTTTGATATAGTCTATTAGTGTTTAAGGCACACTCGATTCGATATCCGTGTAATTAATAACAAATATATTTGTAAAAAAATTATTTATAGTAGAAAATGAAAGAATTGTTTTTTTTTAAAAAAGAAATGCTTAAAAATTATGAAAAATCTAGAAGAAGTCAAAATAATAGAAAGAGCCGTCTTGTGGATAATTGGAGAAGTATATGTGATTTGCAATTGTGAGAGTAAAAAACCTTTTCTTGTGGAGTCGAACTAGAATTGGAACTCGAATATTTATACAAATGAGTAAATAGAAATCAAGTAACAGTTATAATTCCTTCAATATTAGATCGAGTTCAAATCTAACGAGTTTGACAGTTTAACCCTATTCGTATAACATACGAACAAAAATTGAACGCCAATTATTTTGGTGGGCTCCGGCAGTCGAAAGATAACAAGGAGGTCCCATAGAGAGTCCACCAGAAGAACAATTAGGCCGAAACAAGGAAAGCTTACCCATATACTCAGGCACCTCTACAAGGCTTAATTCAGTACTACAGACAGAGACACAAGAGAAGCTACAAGAGTAGAGGGTTTCGAGACGATTCATGAAAATCTTATGTCATCTACACAAACATTGGCCGCAATTTCTGGATCCTACAGGGGCCTAATCTTGCCTGAATTGCTAATGAAACCAGATGCCGAAAAACCATGCTTTTCTTTCTTCTTGTTAGTGGGAATGGAAATTAGGTTGCAAGTTTTGTCGTTAGCCTCTTGTTTGGATTGCAATTTTCCAAAAAGAAAAATTTTATATTTTCCATAATCACATAATCACATATTCACATTTCCTAATTATCTTTTTTAACGTCACATATATCAAATTGCAATAATATTTTTTTTACATGAATTCCAGACAATGACAGGCAAACGAAACAACTCGGCCCCTATTTCACTTCCGCATTTATACTTCGAGAAATTTTCATGTGATAAAAGCCTTGGTTTTAGTCTTCTAGAGTTTAGTTTGCTTTCTCTCTTAACTTTATCTCTTTTTTTTTTTTTTGGGTATGAAACAGAAAAGAGATGGTCAAAATTTAGGATTAATTTATCCTACATTGACAATGTATACACTATCAACATTGGATGAATGATAACTATGCAAAATTTGAATTTGAAATTCAATTTTTGTACACATGTCATGAATCCAACGATGATAGTGTATATACTGCCAGTGTAGGAAAGATTTACTCCAAAATTTGTTACCTCAACGAATAATGGTCGTGACTGAGTCACCAACATTTTTCCAAGTTGCTTCCTGTTCCTTTCGCTTCACACATGGAGTTGTATTCCACTTTGAGTTTACAGCCATATTCAGGTTAAAACTGGTCTAGAACCACATTTTCTGTAGTTCATTAGGGTCCAAGAATATGATTTTCCCGAAAAACAAAATTGTAACTTGTACGTGGGATTTTTAAGTACCATGATGCATTTTATGGATCAAGATTGTCAGGTTACCCATGATTCTATCATGATTTCACACGTTATAGTTAAGAGATTATGCTTCATTTTATGGATCAACTTAGTTTTGTTAACGACTCAGTTTGGTTTCTTCTGTAGTGCCATCTCAGGTTTCATGAACCCTGAACAACAGCTACACATTACCATGCACAGGGACGAAACTGCTCTTGCCCTCTTTTATGGCTGCTGGCATTTCAATTTTCGTTCATTTTTTTTAAGGTTGGGACAATATTAACTAATAGAAAACCTTCCAAGAAAATCAGTTCCTGCATATATATTTTCTCTCCATCAGAAAGCATTTCGCCCACGTAGACTGCAGATAAGAAACTCGGTCGCATTTTCACACACAAACACACAGGGTTTTGTCTTGTGCGCTTTACAAGCCCATAGGGGTTGCATAATTTAGTCTGCACTGCAAACTGTTGGTGTCAATGCGAAAGCCAATGCTGCGAATGGCATAAAGCTAGGCAACTAGCGAACTAATTACACATCATCTCAAGGTGCAAACACTGCAAATGTTCTAGGCTTGACAAGGCTAACCTCATAAACATTACCTACGAATTTACAATCACTCTAGCACAAAGTTAGACGATACATAAGCTGAACCAGGCCTCTCTCTAACCACGAGCTGCTCGGAGGAAGTTATCAAAAGGACTTGCAGGAGGCAACCTAAGAGCCGACCATGACTCCTTTGGCATCTCCGAACCAGAAACTGGCCCGTCTTCACTGCCTACCTACAAATATAGAAGTTCCAAGGCCACAACAATTATCGCAATAGCTAATTGAGCTTAGAAATTCTTAGCTCAAGACTAGAAATTCAAGTATCAAAGCAAGAGCTCTTTGGTTTAATCTCCCGGGTAAAATGAAGGTCTGATCAACAGCATGCACATGAAGCTCCAGGAATCAATGTACAGTTTCTAGCTGACAATTAGTATATTCACTCACCTTCCTGATTGCTGACAAGCCATAATATCCAGGATTTGGTGGAAACGTAGTGTCTGTCTTCACAAAGTGACCATCATTAGTCAACCAGTTCGAAAGCTTCTTTCTAGCATCTGTACCAAGAGCTTCACACTGACTAGCCATGGTATGATAGGGAAGTGGAGAAGTTGAGACAGATGTTCCAGCAACCTGACCAGCAACCTCAAGTGCCTGAAGACACAGTGTCAGATTTGTAGACAAAGAAGAACATGGTAAAACACATAAACCTATGAAACCATAACTACAGCCTGTGTATCAGATAATGAGCATCATAGACAATTCTATTGTTCATGAAACATAAGACTAGGGAGCACTTCAAGGCTACAATAAGCCTGTAGTGGCACATGCCATACCCCCTACCATCCTCAGGTGTTGTGTGTGTGTGTGTGTGTGTTTTTGAAGAACCATGATGCAATTCATATAAAATTCTGTATGATTTTTCAAGAAAGTTGAATGAACTGTTAGGCCAAGTCATTGATGATAGTTTCAGTCACAAGTTTAATTAACTTAGTGCACAAGTATCAGCAAAATAATAATGTTAATCTTTCTACGAATTGGTAGTTTGTTTCACCCCCTTTTAATGTTAACCCATGCCTTTGTAGACAAATAATATTAACCCCTTTTAATATTAACCCATGCCTTTTAATATTAACTCCTTTTAATAATAAAGTTCTGCATCCTTTTCTCCTTACTACACCCCATCTGTACCAGATATTGTAACTGACAAGTAATCCTAGAAAAACCACCATATCAGCCTTTAACGAGTACATATTCAGTTCAAAAGATCCATAGTTTTGTGAAACAAATCCTGACCCTAAAATACACTATCTATTTGTTTTTTTTGGTTCAAAATTGTACAAATCACAAAAATCTCAGTTTCTTTTTAATACAACATAACAATGAGAATTTGAGTAATCTAATTTCATCCCATCAGCTCATGCTTTGAGTCCACAAAATGTAGGTATCAGGACAAAGACAGCCCTACACAGCCAGCTAAGGATTCTTGGTCTGACCCAACTATCAAACACAAGTCTGTGCAAACTCACACCTCATCTCATTCAGTTTCACACTATTGCAGCCAAAGCTCAAATGAGATTTAGCTAAATGTGAACTCATCCAAAAAGGCCAAGAAATCTATTGTTTGTTCATTCACTCGCTGTTTCTCATAAGAATCTAAAAAGAACTAGACAACTAATTGCCTCTAGACTTCAGAAACATCTTAAGCCTTTTGAGTCTGAACAAAGGCAATATCTAAAGGTTTGGAACTCTGCAGTCTTTCGGTTCAATTTTAGTTCATTTTTGTATTTCTTTTGTCTGTGCTCAGTATGCAGTAATTCATGTATCATTCAACATAAGCCTTGAGAAATTATAACCAACACAAACAATTTTGTATATTTCTTGGCCCTTATGCTGTCTATTAATATTATGTCGCAAATTTAACTTTTGAAAGTGCGACCAAAGACCGAAGCATGTGCAAGCGTCTGTATCATACACCCAGAGAGAGGAAGATTACTGATTCCAGAAGTTGCCCAATGCTGACAACATGCGACATGGAAGGGCATGGTGACATAGGCGTTTTGATGAAGCGCGAGATGTCAACAACTGAAGATTCACTGATGATGTCATCCTCACTAAGCACATTTGCAGGAAACTCCTGCAGCAAGAAGTATAATCAATGGCAGCTCCTGCTTCATTATTAGCAAAAACATTCACAAAGATGGTAATTATAGACAAAGGTCTCCATAAAACTTCACTCCTAAAATAAGTTATGTCAAAGATCTTATTCAGCCTTTTTTAACACACCGTTTCCAACTTGAGAAGGAAGAAGCAAAAGTTGTGCCTTCTTCCTGCTTCACTGGAAGCAACATAATAAACTTAAAGGAACTTACACCATCAAATGATGGAGATTCCTTGGAGAAGGGTACTCCATGCACATGATCAAAGTCAAGCGGACCAAACATCAGCACATCATCTGGTGTGAATGCTTCTGACAGCTGATTAATCAGATCCTCTTCCTCAAGCTAATGAACAAACAGTAAATAACAATGTAAGTCAAGAATTTCCTACCTGCCTGCATTCATTTCATGCAAAAGCATAGAAAGCCTGGCCTTGAAGCATGTAACAATAGTATTTTGAGATAGAGAAAGAAAGTCCAAACTTTTTCAACAAGCCCATACCCCAGTAATGGTAGATAAACTTGCAACCAAAAGATCTAATATAGCTTTCTCAGATTGTTTAATCTTGCCATGTAATTGAGAGAGTAAAGCTGCAGCTTCCTGGTTGTCACCAGGAGAACCATATTCTCTAACATCTGCTTGTGGTCTAACATATACTTGGATATCATCATTAATGCCAACATATGGATCAACCTGACCAAAAAACAATATGCAAGCCCATCAGAAAGAACACTACAAAAGTCCCATACCATACAAAGAACTACCCAAACTGGAAAGTTAAGCAAACATCAATGCATGGTAAGATATAGAGAGGTAGACAAAGCTAGTTCTGGAGAAATGTAACACTTAAAGACTAGTTAATTGACCATTTAGTGTTGACAACAGAAACAGTTGAAATTCAGAAAATGTGTCAAAGTGTCCACATTGCCAAATCAAGAGGCAATTTCAGATCTACTATGAAGAGTATAGTGCCCAAAACCACTCGTATATTGTACTTATACCACCTCACATTCCTTAGCAAATGCTATAGCATCATCTAATCGTGAAACAAAAGAAGGTATATGAGTCTAGTATCATTCAAATTATGTAACCATGACAAGTTATAACAACCATAAATCAGTAATTTTATCACAAGTTGTGATATCAACATAATCAAGTAGGGATACAGCTTATAAGCACTCACATCGAAATCGACTGAAGTCTTGATAAGATTAATCAAATCAGCAATATGATATATCTTAGCTGTAAACATGAGCATTGCAGTCGATAACACAATAAGCGATCTCCGGTATGCAGGAGAAAAGGTCCCTGTGAAGGGTAAAGAAGTCGTTAATGATACAATACCCTACTAGACAAGTACACTTTATTCAAAATATATTTTACATACCATTGTTAGAGTCCAAGGACATCTTCAAAAGTGAAAGAGGGAAGTGAAAGAAGCGTATGATCAAGTTGCCACGGGGGCTCTGCAACAACAAAAGATCATTAGACCTCATGAAATTGAAGGGGCATACACACACACACACACATATTACACGTGGTACAAATACATAACTGGAAGTTGCTCATTTTAGTAAGCATACAAATCATTATCTATTTACCTCAACCCACCCCGTCGGCCTACAAAAGAAAAGGTCAGGTATGATGGATGCCAAGACTCAAACTTTGATACACAAATCTAATAGGAAAATGAAACACTGCAAGTATATTTAAAACATGATAAATGATCTGAATCCTCACCTTCAAGCGTGAAGTAATTAGTGTTAAGAAGAAAGAATGAGCTATAGCTTCAATATTTGCTGGTAGATTATCAGAAAGATTGGCTTGTATCCATAAGGCAGTTAGCACCTGGGTAATTTGGTCCTCATTAAACTTCATAACAGATGGTTCCTGCATGCACGAACATGCCGATCACGCATGTCAAAGATAAATAGCAAAGACAAGTTTCCAAAAAATGCACGAGGAATCAAGTTGGGAAGAGAAATTTCTTACAGCCTCAATCAAGCTCGCTGATCCAGGAGTCTTGTCAATAATATAACTTATTTTGTTAAAATTGGGAGAGTTTCTGCGAGCCCACCCCTGATGAAGTTCTTCTTCAACATCTCTTTCCTTGGAATCATCTTGAATGCTATATCCATTTTTTAGCTTAGTTCCATCTTTTCCCCTCCTGAGCTTCTCAAGTAAAGCTGCAACTGAGTCAAATGTAGAGGAACTATTCGAATGCCATCTTTTTGTGTAAACAGAAACATCCTTTCTTGTTAGGTTAGAACTCGGAATGAGAAGAATTGAGAGTACGTGGTGGCCTCCAACACGTACTTTAACATCAGGATGCAACATCACCTTCAAAAGTTGAACTAGAAGCATATCTGGGAATCCCTGCAAAGTATTTAAACTGTAATGTGGCCTTCCCTCAAAGAAAATCCTAAAATAACTCTTAATTTGAATGTTCAAGTTGTTAAAATCAGTTTTCTGCAGAGTTTCTGAGATAACATCTTCCATTAATACTATATAACATCTATAAGTTAATATGAGGATGCAGAATCAAGGAAAGTAGTATAAGAATTGATGGTTTAGCAAGCAAAGATGACAGATGAGACGGAATCGCACTAGATTAGATATTGAACCTCATGCTGAGATATAAGTCAGTGCAGATTTGTTTTCAATGCTTTTAGTAGGATATCATGCATCTATGTGATTCAGAGCTGGTTCAAACAGTAGAATGAAAGGCTAACCTGGAACTAAAATAAGATTAAACTGGAAAACAGCTGACAAGTCTTCCACCCACCCTTCTTTACCCAGAAAATGGCATGCATGCAAAACATTACTACAAAAGATTGCATTACCCAATTAAAGCACCAAACCTGCTGCACATGGGAAGAGACTGCTGCTAATGAGATCATGTGAGCTAGAATGACTAATGATCCAATGGTGGCCCTGGCAATAACTTTAACAGTTGAAAGTTTCTCCATTGACATGGCCATAATATCATAGAGTGGTCGGCCATCACTAATCTACAAGAACAAAAAATAGATTTCAGGCAGGAATAACGTTTTTACCTACAAGTGAACTACAATTTCACTAATCGCAGATCTATAAAAGCAAGGATGTCTGCTGAAGGTGTTGGTGCTTACCCCTTTAGCAGTTTCCAGCAAGAGATCTTCAATGGAAGTTTGAAGTGTGAGATTCATATCCACTTCCTTCTCCCCATCTGATTCAAATGTTGCCTGTAGGCATTTGCGCAAGTGCCTGCAAATGTCACTAACAAATCCAACATCTAAAAGCACAGTTCCACTTCTAATCTGTTGAGCCAAAGCAGTAGCTGTTTGGACCACAAAAGATTTAATTTGGGGATCATGCACAACATTCTTGTGGTCAAGATGGCGAACCACACTAGCTAAAATCACGACCTGATTCCCTGAAACCGTTAAAAAGAAAAGTTTAGGTTGATCAAAGTTCAAATACAGAGATGAAAAAGAAATGAGATGAAAACATTAAACAACACATATTTTCATTCATGAAGCCAGTTACATAAGTTCAATTATCTAAACCAAAACTTTCTAACTAACTAACAAGAAAAAGTAAAGATTGAAATAGGTTAAACTTATTCTGTTCTGAGTTTGTTCTTTTCCTTGAAAACAAGTACGCACACTGCTACTTTCAATTACATTCCAATCCTTGAATGGTTTACGTAATATTCCTAGCAAATATATCTTCTAACTCACCTATTTATGTAGAATAAGGAACCATCTAGATGACTACCATTAGTTGTACAATTTAAACCAATACCACAAGCAGCCACATGAACAGAACGACAAAAATTCTGAAGCAATAGGACCGAACGAAATAAAATCATCAGAGAGGAAAAATAATGATTCATGCACTAACAGCACAACAATGAAAAGATGCCTCGTTGGAAATTGCTCAGACTTGACCAGAGCAAGATAAGACAAACTATGTTCCTTTTTTCACAAAGTAATGTTATAGGACATCAATAGAATCTGATGATAAGCAGGAGAGGAAAAGAAAAAGACAGAAATTCCTCAGTGCAATGTATTAGAAGACCTAAAGAGACAAATAGTTTGAGCAAAAACCAACCACATCAATCCAGTAGAAGGGTGGCTCACCTGAACTTTCCATAAAGTAGCACATATCAGACAGAACTACCAACGCCAACCCATGGGGTGGAACCCAGTGTCTTCCACTGTCAAAGTAGACAAACATTGGATCTAATACACGGCGAATTGTCGTACTTTCCTTCGCCAGCTCCATCATCCTCTGTACACATATCTGAGCCCAAATATTTGGTTTCTCAACCTCTTCTCTGCAATCCACAAAATCCATAGAGTTCCACCCATTATTTTCAACAAACTGACCTCGCTAATTGAATTCTCCAACAACAAACTGACCTGACTAATTGAGAAGGATCTTTCCAGTCTGGTCGAGGTCTGATGTTGATACTACTAGGGCTAAATTCACCAACACCCCTTCCTTCACATCTAATTACTTCATCAACCCAATTATGATGTGCTTCACCTCCATCTTCATCATTTTCATTGTGTCTATCGGGGTCATAATTTACTAGTGTAGCATGAACAATCTGAAAAAGCAATACAGAAGCTTCAGTACTAATATGTACTTCTTAAGATAAGCTTCTAATAAAAGGTGAAACAATGGAAAATTCCTATATCAAGGCATTTAGATAATTGACGAGACTGAATTCAACAAGCATATCAACAGGCCCTTTTTTCTTTTGCAGGACTTATATTCCATGTTATTTTAATAAATAGCTATGCCAAACAGGAGATATCCCTTATCTCTTGTAGGTAAAGATGGCTAACACAGGTTCTTTTTAGCCATTGACACGCAATCTTAACTTGCTCATGTGACAAATTCTCTCCCTTATCATCCTAAAAAAGGACCACTATCCCATGGTTCCAATTCAAATCTTCATGAATTGATCCTCATGAGAGATTTCTCATAGTGAACTAAACAAATGAGAGCAGATAAGCACTTCAGATACATACTGATCAAAATGAAAATTAACACCAGCAACACCAAAAAGGCAAGTTGATGGCATATGCAACAACTTAAAGAAGTAAATTTTCGGATAATACTTCAGAGAATTGGAGTGACTGATCAGATGCAAGGTCTTCTCATTGAATCAATAACAAACAGATGCAGAGAAATAGAATTCCTGCTAAAAAAGTCTCTAAATTGCTATCAATTCATCAGTTGTAAACATATCAGCATTAGATTACCAAATTTTTCAACCACCTCCCACAACAAAAGAAAGAAAGCGAAAGAAAAATTGAAGCTTATATGTGTTCATTCCCAAGAAAATTACCCCCTCTCAAACGAATATTTGCATAAGAGGCAAACCTTCACTTGCCATAAGAGGCACAGTGCTGACAATTAGAACATACAGATTTGTAATAGTTTGACAATGTACTGAACCAGTTAAGAATGAAACAATCTCTAGCCATTTGACTGTTAACATTAACCATTTATTTTGTAATGGAAGTCATCCGCTGTCACTTCTAATGCATTTTCATTTCCCAGTTATTTTTTCACCTTTCAACCATAGAAAGCTCAAGAAATAATTAAGCAACTACATTTTTATAGCACGATAACTCTCCATGATTACATCAAGAATTTGAAAAAATGCGACCTCCTCCCCATTTAAAAGTCAGAATTGGCAATTGCGAGTCTTAAAGGTTACATACAAACCATTATGTCTAGATAAGGCAGCCCAGGATCTATGCACAACATAATTCTGTATCATTCAAAATTTCCTCCTTAGGAGGGGGGTATTCATTTGTAAGAAGTTACTCCCCAAATATGTCTCTTTCTTTCATACATCAAAAAGCAGGAAAGAAAACATTAACAAAGTCATGGGGGAGTAATGGATACTGCACTATCAAAATAGATGCAAATAACAAGCCAAAAGAAGACCAACCTTATCAAAAGCAGCAAAAATATGAGAAAACTCCCCCATGAACCATACCTGCAAAGGAGAAGCAAACCAGTTAAAGTATATATCTTCAAGAAGGGCAGAAACCAAGTGATTACGAAGTTCATTAGTAGATTTGAGAGTGAATTGCAAAGAAACAGAAAGCAATATCCAGAAAATTTTGAATTAAATGCACAATAAAAATAAAAAGTCCAATCACCATGGCAGAGAGAGACTGCAAACTTGACGCTCTCAAGCGGTGTTTTTGAGGTTCTTCTCCAGTCTCATGAGCAATGATAGAAACTTTGTGAACCAAACTTTCCAAATTGTATGAATAAGTTCCATCAACCTGTTCAGGCATTGTGAGTATATGGACGATAGCGTAAATGGCACCACTAAAAATAAATGATAAAATAGTTGGCAGATAAACTGCATCTAAATGCGGGCCATGGTAATTTTTGCAAATCAAATTAATATCTGCTAATGAAACCATGTGATTTACTGGGTGGAGCATTTAAAGCATTTAAATTTGATCGAGATGGAGCAAGAAAAATTGTCATCACAGTAAAGCTGTATGAAACAACTCTCAATATAAATGTTGGAATAAAGCTATTGCCCAACTATAAACAACAATTACATATGATTTGCAATTGTTTTGGAAAAACAAATCTTGCAACATAGATTGACCGAGGACTTCTAGATAAGCTAGCAAGGATCCAATGGCACGAGAATAGTTTTGTCTAACAAGTCAAAAGATTTTGCCCCCCTTCCATCACACAGTATTTGCAATATAGCTCGAGCACACAATTCACCTGACTGTAAATAAACTGAGTTAGCATCTGGCATCCAATTATCCTGACAGCATCTTGCTTCGACTCATCAAGTAGTTCAACCACTAGGCTCAATAGGTTGATAGCAAAATATGCCCTGAAAGTTCAAAAATGTTAAAGTTTTTTTTCCCTTTTTGACTGCAAATCTTCTGGAACTTCACTTCTACGAGAAGACAAGAATTTTTAAGGCAGAGACAAAAATGTATAAGAGCTTAGCCATTCTTAAATTCCAAGTTAGCACTTTAAAGCAAAAAAAAAAAAGAAAAAGAGCTAAAGGTCCCAGACCTGGTCCCTTAAAATAATGGCAGCAAACACTAAAAGAGATTTATTTCATGCCAAAGTATGTTCATAAAATCGCTAACATGCAGAGGAACAAGAGATAAAATATGCAAAGAACTATCAGTATAGCAACTCACATTTGATCCTTACAAATGCTGAGCAACTTATTATAAGCCTCAACAACGATCTCAACAAATTTGATATTCTGGCTTCTTAGTTCTTTGTAGCACCTATCTTCAAGATACTTGGTTATCTGATGGAAATTAGAATGTCAGTAACAAGTTAGAAAAACTGAATATGTTTATATGGCAAAATCCATCTTTCTTCTATAGTTTTTTGTAGAACCTGTCTTATTACAGAGTCCATGATATATTTTAGATGCTAATTATCTTCATCAGTTTTACAGTATTTCTTAATTACAGTCAGCATATCTATTGGAAACAGGAAACTTTCATCACTTCCAGAATCCATCCATATACACATATAGCATATAGGAAAATTAAGTACCTTAGGGATTCTGAAAGGGTTTTTTGCCGCGTATTCACATAATTTAACAACTTTCCTCTCGTTGGAAGAGCTATCCTGCACAAAGAAGTGTAAACATCAGTAATTCTTGGCTATTATCTATCCCAGCTGGCTTGTACAACACGTGAATGTTAAAAGGAGAATGGCAAAAGGGAACTTGCCCTCTCCTTGAGTAATACCAAATGTTCAATTCAGTTAGTTACCAACTCGGCAGAAATCAAAGTACGCCATTAACTTAAGTATGTAAAATTAAAACACATTCTCAGTTGACAACATATTTCAACTTTTCTGCAGGAAAGGGTTCACGAGCGCTCCAAGCCTCCAATCATCTATCTACCACACCGGCCGAAAAAAAAAACTCCAAAAAATTGAGTTGCAACTTATAAACCATGATACATAATGGACGAGCAATAATTGATAATATTTGCTATTCAAGTTTCCACATGTAGAGTCCAAAAAAGTAGCTTTTTCCATCATATCATAGTGCTCAGAACAGAAATCCAAACCAAATTCTAGCAAAATATAAAACTTACAGGGGACTTGGGAAAGATGTCAGCTAGCAGTTTCTTGTATCGCTTAACAGGTTGTCTTGATCTTGACCTCAAAGCAGGACAGCATACACACATATTCCCACATGCTGGGAAAATCTTTCGGGAAATGAACCCCATTTTCCTAAAATAAACATTAAACCACCAGATCAGCCTAAGTGTTCGAGTATACAACTTGAAGTTTGCATCAGATGTGCATGATTTAACAAAAAATATAAATAAATAAATAACAGAACTTTAAGAAGCTCAACTAAACAACAATGCAGCTTAGGGGCAAAATTAACCAAACAAGAATAAATCAAGAGAAGAACAACGAAAAGATTTACAAGGACCAAATGTGACAAAGAGCAGAGGAAGAGAAGAACCAAAAAAAAAAAGTGAACTTTTGCACACGAGAATGAGAAATTTGACAAAAACGAAAATTAATTAGTAGCAGCACCATTTTCCGGCTACAATACGAAAGAAAAAGTCAATGGCAAGTTAAAATAAGGGAATAACCAACGCATTCGTGCACCAGCGTAGAAAAGTAAACCAGAAAAATTGCCCAAGGATAAGAAAAATCCACCACATCAAAGTAGCACTAGACCTCAACCGAAAAAAAAGTGAGCAAAACAACAAACTCAATGAGCTACAAAAAGAGGAAGTGCAAGAAGTTGAACAAAACCCATAATGTAGCTTTCCAGAAAAACAATCAAACAAGAATACAGCGAGGAAAGATGGGGAGAAAATACACTAGCAAAATATGAAAATAATAGAGGAATGAATAGACCAAAAAGGTAACTTTCAACTTTAGAGAGACCCAAAACACAAAATGACACACAAGAAACTTAAACAGGACTAAGATTTTCCAGCTTAAATGGGAAATAATTAAAGCCCATTGTAGGTAAGAACAAAGGGGTGATCATAAAAGAAGTCGAGAGACAAACATGCACCAGTGTGTACCAAAGAAATTACATAAATAAAAGAAAAACCCAGAAAAAATTACACAAAAATGAGAAAAACCCACATCACAAATTAGTACTAGACGTCCAAAAGGAGCAACCCAAATAACCAAAAAAAAAAAGGAAAAGAAAGAGCAAAATCAATGAGCCCAGGAAAAAAAGAAACATAAGGAATTTTTTGTTAGACTGAAACAGAACACCAAAATGGAGGAAAAAAATGTAAGCCCAAGAAAGGATAATAACACACCTTGCTTGTGAAACCAGATATGGGGAGTAAAAACTCCCACAGAAACTGCTATAATTTGCAGAAAGTTTTGAACTTTGAACAAGAACGGTGAGGAGCAAGCACGGGAGAGAACAGTAGTGTATACAAAAGTACAGAAAGCAGAAAAGCAAAAAAAAACTTACAAAAAGAGGGGGGAGAGAGTGAAAGAAGGCGCGTGAATTTTGAGGAATTATTAAGGGATAATTTCAGAAACCTCCCCTGAGGTTTCTATAATTTCATTTAGTTTCTTTAAGATTTTAAAATTTATACTTACCATGACATTCATTCAAAACGATAATGAGTGTGTTTGGATAGTAAGTTATTTGGCCAAATATATTTGCTTACATCACTATTACAATTTCCAATACACATTTTTATCTTCCCAATTACTTTTTTATTTCACATACATCACATCATAAAAAGTGCTACAGTAAAAATATCTCAAATAACTTACAATCCAAACACACTCAATATTAGTTTTAATATTTTAATAAAACTTCCTTATTGAATATACGTATACAAAAAATGGGATTTATAATTTTTTTTTTCCTTCTCTTTTTTTATTCCTTACTTTTATATTTTTTTATTAAAATTATGGAACCATAAACACTGATCCTAAATATTAAATTAATGACCTTTTTAAAGAACTTTTAATGACACTAACTCAAAAAAAGACTCAAAACTACTATCAAACTGTGACAGTTTTACCAATCCAAAAATTCACTAACTTTAAAACCATTATGATGATAGTTTCTTCCCCAATTTAGAAAAAATATGTATTTTCAATAAAGTACTATTAAAAATAATTTATCATAATTGATAGACAATTGCTTACCAAATAATAAAATTTTGGTATTGAAAACTTGAGAACTTTTCTTACCCTTGTACTAAATATCTTATTGCTTTATAAAGTAATTGAAATTTATACAGTGAGGGTGTTTAGAGGTATTCGTTTAAAATTTTTACCAAATCTAAGGTTCAGTTTTTAAAAGTATCAAATTATGAGAGGTAGGTGTAATTTTTTAAAATTAAAAGGAGCTCATTAAAATTATCAGATACCTTAGGGGTAGTTTATGAAATTATCCCAATTATTAATAAAGGAGAATTTGGATTGGAATGGAGGGAGGGAGGACAGACAGCACGTGATTGTCAGACAGTGTTGCAGTGTGAAGTCCTCCAAGTTTTAGAAAGTGAGTTCCTTTAGTCTTTGGATGTGTCAGAACTTGGAAGACTAAACAACACCAATAATTTAATATTTCACTTTTTGGTTTTCTTAATCTAATTTTATTTTATTTTATCTGAATTTAATTTTATCTCGTTTTTATTTTCATGTTTCAGTATGCTTTTTTTCTAATTTTGGTTTATACTCTTTTTTCTTTGGGAAGAAGTTATGAATTTAATGACAATTTGATTAGAGTTCTTTGATCACACTATATTACCACACCTCTATTGTTTAGTGTTAGTGTAGTGGTGTCAATTTAGCTTTTTAAGTCGGGTTTCAGCAAATTCAAATTCGGCATATGAGTTATATAAATTTTCGGATTTCAGATTTAAATTAAAAAGGTTCAAGTTCATCTCACACTATTACATGAATTTCGGATTCAAATTGAATTTGACCCAAACTCATAATTAAATACATAAATATATATAATATATATTTTATAATTATGAATTAATACAAATTTACATATAAATTATTAACATGTTATGTCATAATATGTATTAGTATTCAAGGAACACACTAATGTGAGTGCAACTAATAGAAAAAATTTTTGTGAAATATTTTGAGTATATTTATTGAAATTATTTTCAAAAAAATTGGTTTTATATATTTGAAATTACATATGTAAAAAAAGCACCAAAATAAAAGTTATAAAAATTCATAACCATAATTGGAAGTTGCTAATTAAAATTAAGATTTACTAAATAAGTTTAAAAATAAAATATAAAAAAATACATATTACTTGATAAAAAATCATATTGGTAGTAGATAATTATCAAAAATAGATAAATTTTTTTTTTATATCAGAAGCTCTCTCATCATCAATGGTAGTTTAAAAAATATATAAAGTGATAAATTTTTGTTTATTCCAAATCCTTCCTCTCCTTTTATATATAATATAGATAATCATAAATTATAAATATTATTATATATTTTTTACATATATAATTATATTCATATACGAATCACACTATAATCGGTCTAATCTAATATAATCTAAGTTCAATTCACATTTAATTCGAGTATAATATTTAGGCTCAAACTTTGTTGGTCCAATTAAAATTCAGGCGCAGTGTGTTTTTTCTGGCCGAGAGGGGGCTATCCCATCCCCAAACCCCCCCCTCCCCCCCAAAACACAAACTTTATTGCGTGCGAATCTATCGTTGTAATGATCTATATCGGTAATCCAAAAGATTACCTCGACAATGAATCTTTTCCATTACCTAATACCTATTGACTATTGAAGTCAAACTTAAAAGCAAACTTACAAGTACCTTTTCTTGGCCTTAGTAACGGAGTAGTGTATTTTAAGAGCCCTGCAGTAAAGGTTAATACTCATTTAGGGTTAGAAAATTCTGCAGTTTTATTCAAAAATTTTATCCCTCTTTTAGGGTTAGAAAATTCTGCAGTTTCTTTAAAGGAAACTACTTCTACATTCTATATATGACAATCACCGATTGCCACCTTATTCAAAAAATGACAGTGATTTATATCTTAAATAATTAAAATTATTGTAATTTAGGGATTAAAAATTCTTATTTCCACCATCCAACAATAAATTTTAACTTGAGTCTCCCAAATATGATATGCCAATAAGAACAAAATGTTGTACATGATGTTCAATTTTGATGACATTTTGCTTAAACCATACCACTTTTTTTTTCTTCTGATATGTGATAATATATGATTCAGCAATATCATCTAAGGATCAATTCGTTTTATCATGCAACTTTTGAAGGGTGTTGCATGTTTTAATGTGGTCTCTTTCAAGGCTGAATCCCTATGATTCAAATCTTTCTTGCTAGTACAAAAACTATCTAACCACTGAGCTCTTAATTCAGTAGCCACCACCAAAGTTGGTGAGGTGAGAGATCAGGGGACCAAACCTTGCCTCCCACCATTGGCCACAAAAATGTGGCAAGCCACTTCAAGTAGCTTCCAGCCGAGTGCGTAGTGCACTCGTCTGGGCCGGTAGGTGATTCAGTCCCTTTCGATTTCCCCTCGGCCTCTTCAGTTCATTCCCTTCTCGTAGCATAGAATAATTGTAGGTCTATGGTATCGACAAAAAAAAAAAGAGTACAAAAACTACCTCTTTTTTTACCAATATAAATACTGTTGCTCCACATATTTTTTTTGTATGGTATACATCAACGTGCAAGAAAGGTTAGGCAATTGGTTAATTACTCATGTTAGACATTTCTTGCATGGAATTAAGAGTTGTGAAAGCAACGTTTGAGGAATAATGAACAATTTTTGTTACGTAAGGCTGATCCTGCAACCGTTTAAAAAAAAGGAAAACACAAGAGTTCATCCCAAGATTTTTTTTATTTTTGTGTTAATGATGGAACTTCTTTAGAAATTCATCCAAATTATGAGATGGTCCCCTAATCCAGATAATCCCTAATTCTTCTATTATCCCTAAAAGTTTGTGTGATTCAAAGCCAGTTGTCTCTCTACTGTGTGAAGAAGCTCCAAATATCTTGTGTTGGTTGGTGGTCTGCCTGCCCAAATTCCCAGCTACCTTCTTGCCCACAATAAATATCAAATGATTGGTTGGCAAGACCAATTTCCATCAAATCTGGACTTTACTTGGTATATGTGAGAGGGTCTAGACCAAATAACATGTTATTAAACTGTTACAGTTTGATTCATGAAAGTGGAAAAAAAAAGGGTTAAAAACAAAGAAAAGAAAGAACTAATAAATGAAAATTTGAGTTAGTAAACTACTTTGGCTGCGTTTGGATTGGTTATTTTTTTAAAAACAAAGATTTTCATATATAGTGTTGCAGTAATATACAAAAAAAAAATCACAAATACTAAAAACAACCTCAAAAAATACCAAAAAAAAAAAATCTCAAAAACACTAAAAACAGCCTAAAAAATAATCTCATCTACAGTAAAAAAATTTTTACCTACATTATTATAGTAAAATATTTCAAAAATATCTTAAAAAACAGCTAATTCAAATGGAGATTGTTTTTTGGATTGTCCCATAAATGTTCTTTTTTTAGGGGAGGGGGTGAGATTATATCAACAAAAGATGAAAATAGGATTTGACATTTGTATATACATTTTTCCTCTCTCGTTATCCTTCACAACATGAATAAAATTCTTGGGTAATTACTATCCAAAAAAAACAAAAAGCTCCCAAACATCTTTCGAACTCTAATGACAAAATCTGCAGCTTTGTTGCATTTTTGACAAAATGCAAAGCTAATATGGACATTATTAAAAGAGGGCAACAACAGTTGGTATCTGTCGCTGCAAAAATAGGCTCCTTCAGGAACATTATTGATGATTGTTCTTGGTAATAAATATCCTCGCACAAATGTTTAATAAATAGATCAACAGAGATTTGTGAATCAAAATTGTCAAGAAGAAGTTGGCCAGACAAAAAATCACATTGGGACAATGCAAAAACCGGAATTTCAAAGTTTGGTAGACATCCCTTATCCCTCGCCAAAAACAATTGCAGGTGGGGCTACCAGCACCAGCTCATGGCTGTCAAGGATTCTTGGTTTGCTATCCATTTTCTCTATTGATGATCACAACGAAAGTGTATGCAAGGCAAGAATAGTAGTAGTACAAGTATTTCTAGTATTGGGTCAAAATCACAAAATGAATGCTAGTCTCTATTTGTTTCTTCATAAATTGGGTCAAAATCACAATGAATGCTGTGAATGCTAGTCTCTATTTGTTTCTTCATAAGTAATTCCCTACTCTCTCTCTCTCTTTCAACCAGCTTTGGAGTCTTGACAAGGAGGATTGGAATTAAATTCCCCCAACAACCAGAGTTGGTCAGTAGTTGTGCCAATTAGATGGACAGGCACCAAAAGTATTGGTTAATCTTCATACTTCCTTTTTCAGCCCTGTTTGGCACTTAAGTTTTTTGCCAAGTTTGTCTGCTACAAATTTTTTAAAAACTTTAACTACAGTAATCTCAAACATTTTTCAAAATTTTTAAACTATTCACTTCAAAATATTCAAAAATTTACGCACTTTAAAAATTTTTTTAAAAACTTCTACAGTAAGTTACAGTAAAATTTTAGACAAACATTCAAAAAACTGGTTTTCCTGTGAACTGACACCAAGAGGAGGGCCACAATTGTGCTGACATCCCAGTTCAAAGGATAAGTCGACCAGAATAACAAGTCCATTAGGGCGATAACAAGCAATAAGTCCACAAACATGGCAAGGTTAAGACTCAAGAGAGACTAGACAGATATTCAGGCTTGCTATAGCTAATTGAATAATGAATCCTCATCCACACTGACCTGACAAGATGCAGATTATTGTGGAAGCAGAAGTGAAGATTTACACTCAAGGATTAGAAGCTACATGGCCTTCTCAAATATTAGAAGATGAGAATTTAAGATTATTAGGTCAAAACCTCGGATAGCCTACCAGTTACCCAACAAGATTCATACTGAAAACTTGATCACCTTCGACCTGCTAGACCATTTCATTTTTAAGTACAGTTGTCAGAAGTACAATTAGAATGATTCCCAGTAATTATTATGTACATAATATTTTATACATTCGCCTTACTTTTTACATAGAGTAGTAACAAAATGACTAAACTGATCCTTCATGGTTTAGAGCATCAACCTAAAAAGCTTTAAATCCATCAGTTCTGGAGTCTGTATCTTGAGCGCAAACGGCTGAGGATCTCAGCATATTCTGGAGTTGTCTGGCTGAATACTTCATTCCACATCCTGAAAAGGTCTGTACGTATAAACAGGAATCCAGGTCAATCAAACTCAGCTTTAATAAATGAATAATATCATTGATACAAAACTCCACACGCATTCATTCGTCTTTCTGGTGAGAGCATATAAACTGATTCATAGGCTGAACTACTGAAAAACAGTAGTAATTGGCTGCACAAGGGAATTATTTAACGCGGTCATTTACAATAGTATGTTAGATAACACGAACTGCACATTTAACCATGTCTCAACCCTATTACATTATAATTCTATTAGATTAGCGTGGACCTACCAGCCTTATCAGCAGAGGAAAGACACATGACAATCATGTCGAATCTTGGGATTTTGGTTAGATTTTCTAAGAATTTGACAGCTAAATCCACATCTTCTCTGCCAAACATAAGGCAGAAGAAATGTCAGCAAATCATTAAAAGAAACATAATTTTGCGAATTCATTTACAAATAGTTTATTGAAGATATTAACTTACACGAAAAAGGTAGCAATACACCCAAGAATATCCATGAGTAATGAAGCAGACAAGGCATTCTTAAATATCTGTGGCAATGAAGTTGGAGGAGTTGCCTGATCAGGGAAAAAGAGGAGGTCACACAATGGGAAAAGAAACAAACTATAAACAACAGCAACAATGAAAAGTGAAATTACTATCAGCATGAAATTTCCATTTCTTTGTCAATCTATGATCAGTTTCAACATGAAGATGGTCCTTTCCAAAAAACAAAAAATACCACACAAACAGCATTTAGATAGACATGTCACTGAATTGAAAACAGAGTTGGTAAAGTTCCGCCTTGCCAATCAACCTTTTTGCAAGTCTCAAGATGGAAAAGTCATTCTCCTCCATCAAGATAAATTGTTAAAAAGAATTTAAAGTGATTTTGAGAGAACATAGCAAATAAATTTGGAAAGATTCATAAAAACCATGAGTATGCAACTACAGAAACTTAGCATCCTAAATGGTACATTCTGAATTGCGTGCAAAGGACAAAAGTGACACACGGCTGCAAAACAATGTAAAAATAGACCTTCAATAATTGAGCCTGTAAGCTACGGTCACCAGAAAGCCCCCGCCAAGAAACCTCAAACTGGTAAGCTGAATTTGGAGGTGCAATGATTTTAGCAGCCTCAGCCTTAGCAAGAGTAGCAGCTCGTGCGGCAAGCTCTTGAACTGATGTCTTCAACTCATGCTTGCCATTGGTGCTGCTTCTCTGTGATTAAAAACCAAAAGAATCAGTAGAGAAAAAGAGAACCCAAGGGCAGGCTGAGTCTTAGCATATAAATCCACAAATCACGCTACAATTTTGATAATAGCCAGCTGATCACAAAGTCATGCCATGCACATATAAAATCTATAATTATTTTAGACCTGTTTGTGAAAGCAAAAAGTATTTGCAGACCGTTGACATAAAAGATCAATCTGCAACTTTTCATTATCTTGTTCTCTTAAATCTTTGTTATTAAACTATTTGCCCTTTCTAATCATCAAAATTGAAATGTTAGAATTGTTTGTTGCCCCTAATCTTCTTAAACATTCACTATCTTTCTAAAAACACCAGCTCTTAACGAAAAGATTATACAAGAAAAGAAAACAATGGACCTTCGTTGTCTCCAAAGCAGTGTTCTGAAGAGCTGGTTCATGAGAAGCATTTCCATTTTGATCCTTAGTCTTCATACTAGTACCATCAAGTCGCATAGCTGTCTTTAAAGGAATTTCTCCATTATTACCCTGCCAATCACAGCTTAAAGTTCAGAGAAATGACTTTTGCCCACTATCTGATAAAAGAAGATACTGATCAAATGTAAAGCTATTTTTTCCAAAAATTTCCAACCATCACAAATGTAAAGCCATTTTTTATCATCCAAAATACATTCTTAAGAATCTCTATGACAGGTCAGGTGCAATGAATATGAAGCTCCAAAGCCCATGCTTTCACCTTGCAACGAAGATGACTATAAAACTCTTAAACACAAAATAAACCTTCAGGAAACAGAATGAACTGTCCCAAAGACATGTTTTTACCTCCAGAAGCTAAAGGAGCAAGAAAAGAAAAGAAGGTGATTTACTGGAGTCCTTTTTAACTCACAGTAGTTTTGCTCCCAGCCAAGCCAAACCAAATAGTATACATATATACAAGCAGTCAAAAAAGTGAAAGAAGAAACTCCATTGTTCAGACCTTTGTATGATCATCCTGAACTTCAGCCACCATTCCACTATTAAAATCACTGGAGACAGGTTTGACCCCATTTACAGCTTTGTTTGTCTCAACCTTTGGCTTTCCAGCTTTTTGCAACCCTTGCACAGAGCTTGTTGATGCTCTAGATACCTTCTTAAGAATTTCCTGGAAATTGACAATGACTGATAAAAAATGGAAGAACTATATCCAGAGATAGCAGTAATATATGACTCAAGTACTCAAGGATTATTAGTTTAATTGAATTTGCCGTCTTAAGTGTTCAGAGGCATGTGAAAACTTTGACAAACTGAGTCCTCAAATCTATTTCTTTACAAGAATAAGAGAACAAGAAAATTGATTACAAGGTAAGGAGTAAACCTTATCTAGCAAAGATTTGGCTTCTGCATATTGCTTCTTGATCTCCTGGTTTTGTGGCTCTAACCTCAAGGCAAATTCAGCATCTGCAATCAGTCATACTTCATCAGAAATACTTCTTTTTTAAATAAATCAAAAAGAGGTTTCATAGGATCCATAATAATACCATCATAGGCTTCTTTTAGTTTGCCAAGCTCTTTTCTGGCTGTTGAACGACGAGAATAGGCCTTAATGTAGCGATCATCTAGATTTAAGGCCTCAGTACAGTCACTCTCAGCCTCCTCGAATCTAATTTAAAATGAGGAGAACATGTCACTTCTTATAGTGTGTACATTTTATCTTATAAAAGAGAATAATTTCTCTATTCTGGAAATAATAAAACTAAGAAGATAGTTGATATGAACTTGCCTTTTGATTTTGATATAAGCCATAGCCCTATTAGCATAAGCAACTGCAGTAGGCAACAATGCAATGCTTCTAGAGTAACAGTCAATTGCTTCATTAAACTTCTTATGTTTAAAATATTCATTGCCCTACGCAAGATAGAAAGTAAGAATCAGTATCAATACAAGACAAACATGTCATTCTAAACCATATTTGTTGAGTGTGAAGCATACCAACTCTTTCTCCGAGTTTGCATCAACTGAACTCTCTTCTGTCATGAAACCACTTGATAACTGCCTTATTGCATCATAGTTTCTCAAATAATCATATTTTTTAGCAGCATCACCAATATGCTCATTGGCATTTTTTTCAACTGCATGTCTCTCACCAACTCTTGAGCTACTAGACAGCTGATTAGCATTTGCTACATTATGATTATGTCTTTGAGCAAGGAGATCCTGAAATAAAACTTGATCCAATCAATAATCAAAAACAACACTTATGTAATAAAAAAAACAGTAAAAATCAGAAAATGCAATCAAAAGATCACCTTCATGTCTTCCCCTTTGGCACCACTTAAATGCAATCAAACAAGAATAGAAAATGAAAGGGAAAAGAAAAACAAAGAAAAATTTGCAAACAGAAATGCATTCACACTGACTAAATTCACTGTCAGGGTGAAGTGGCTATAAAAAAAAAAAAAAAAAAAAAAAAACACTCTCGATGTAACTGCCAACAATTCTCTAAGATAGAGCATTCTAACAGAATTCTGCACATGAATATGATTTCGTATGCTGAGACAGTCAAGGGTTGAGTAACTGCACATCTTAACTACAAGAAAACAGAAAACTTACTGCCTTCTCCTTGCCTCGGGATTGTGACTTAAGTTTCTTGTCTTTATCCTTGAATGATAATTCCCAATCCTGTAAATTATTCAGAAGCCCCTCAAAGTCCTGTTCAACCAAAATCATCACTAAGGTAGGTGTAAAAAAAAAAAAAAAAAAACTAACGAGCAACATCATGTTTGTACTTTCTCTGGGCCAATTTAGTCCAGTAGTACACACTTTAGACGTAAAGAAAAATAATACAGTCCAGTAACATTAAAAAAAATGCACCTCCATAGTTCTCAACATCTATTTTCTTTTTTTTCCTCGTACAAGAATATATTTCGCAAAGAAATCTTACAGCTAGCTCGATTTCATCCACAACTTAACACGGCTTTGAAATCCTTCCCGGACCACAAAATAGTGAACTCACAGAATAGAATTACTACAGGCCTTGACTCCACTAGATAAACATAAACACAATGATGAAGTTACTGCTCTCAGAATTTTATTTACACTTTTCATTTCTAGTCAAGAAATGGATTCTACCAACCCTATAATCTTCAACCATTTTCATCTAATTTCTTCTTAATTTCCATGAACAAATAAAGCAGCAAATTTGAAGGGTTCTTCTTGCTTGAATACCTCCAACTTCTCCACCAGCAATGTGATGGTACTTACTGCAATAGAACTAATACCTCCAGCAAGTATAGAATCCAGACCTTAAAATCAACAAGCCCACAAAAAAAAATGCAAAAGCTAAAGCCGTTTCGATATTGAAATCATGCTTGGTGAAAAGATACTACAGCAATGCTGCTCTGCTAACAAATAGAAGAGAAAATGCATATGCACCTGAGCTTGATCGCGAGAATGCTTGGAGGGAACCCTAGACATTGCTGGGAATAGAGGGCACGGCAGTCGGAGAAGAAGAGAGAGCGGAAGCAGTTCAGAATTCAGATGCTTCTAGAATTCCAAGGGGAGAAAGAAACACATTTCATTTTAATACTACCATCGAAGCTGGATCAACTTTAAGGCTTAATTACAAATTGTACCCAGTAATTAGGAGTTAGTGCAAATTGACCCCCTGCATTTACAAAATTTACAAACTAATTTTTTTTTGTTCTTCATTATTTCTCTTATATGTGTAGTTTTACTTTTTTCCCTTCCCACTCTATTGTAAATATTGATAATATTGTGCTAAATAATCTTTTTCCTCACTTAAATATAGATTATTATTTCTTATGAAAAGTTTTTAAGGGTAGACTACTATATTTATCAATGGATAGAGTTTTTAATGAAGCAAACTGTTTACGAACGTATTTATGTTCGAATCGTTTGAATTCGAAAAAAGTACAATTGTTTAATAAACGAATGCAGTTCAAACACAATATTAGACTCGTTTAATAATCGAACCGAACATGAACCTCTTCGTGAACACATATATATAAATATAAATACAATTAATATTATTAAATACATATTATATTTTACTAAAAAAGTACTTATACATAAATTAGCATTATTTATTTTTTATTCTAAACAATGTATTATTTATTAACAATATAATTAGATCATCTTCAAAATCAAATTCGAGAACGAGCCAAATTCGAGCCGTGCTTGACCTTGAATTTGGCTCGTATAGTTTAACAAGTTGAGTTTAAGCTCAATCTTAAATGTTTATACAAATAAACGAATCAAATTCAAACGATATTTGTAATTTGTTAATATTCGAATCGAACTTGAACCTATTTGTATAATATACGAACAAAGCCTGAACATCAAGCATTCAACTCGATTTGTCTCGTTAAAAGCTCTACCTCTAGACTACTTCAATCGTATAGCCCCTTCATTCCTATTAAAAAAAATATTTTTTGATCATAATATGTTAAAGAATTTATTTTTATAGTTAAATATAATATTGTTATTTTTTATGAAAATATTTAATGGTTGAGAAACTTATTTACCAATAAACTATACTTTTTTTTTTCAACAAACACCAATAAACTATACAAATAACTTTTGCCACTTAACTATTTTTAGTTAAAATCACCCACTTAACGCACAAAATTGTTTTATAAATAACCATTCGTTTTGGTTTTGCCATTAGATATCATGCATTTCCATTAGCTCGGAGGATGCGTATGGAATTTTATGTGGATGGTAACTATACACTTTGCTTAAGCACAGGCTAGAGATTGTATCTGCACGTTTGTTCATATTCAACTGTTGAAGCAGACAATTGAGCCTAGCTGAAAAGTAAATTGTATCCAACAAATGAAAAAGCAAGTTGCAAGATTACCAGAGTCAGATTTCAACATTTAATCTATAGCCAAGACAGCATGAAAAATTGAAAATCATCTCTACATCGTTACTAACGCAGCAGACCAACAGATTTCAGCACAAAAAGGGAGAATAAGTCACTTGTACGCAAAAACATAACAAGCAAATTTCTGCAGCTTTTAACCAACTTTGTGATTCTGGTACCACAAACCTAATAGCATTACAAGATTTACAAGACAACTTGATGATAATTCTAGACAAATGTCAACCCGCATTCTGGTGGGGCATGACAATTTCAGTAAACCAACACCAAGGCATATGTAGGCTTTCTTGCATATTACAACTCCAGCCTTGAAGATCTGCATCTTGGTCCTTCTATGAGGGGGGATCAAATTGCTTCAAGAAACTCCCAAAAGCTGCACTCCAAATGGACACCGTACCAAAATGACTTACATTGATCCATGCAGCCAGGCGGTTGTAGAGTGCAAAAACAATCTCTAAAGAGAACATTAATAAGGAACCTATCAAAGCTATACCAAATAAAGTAATTAAGCGAAATTTCAGCATCGCATCTTTCCAGTCTACAGATGCCAGCATCAAATTGGATTATATACATCCCATCCACTTAAACTGGGTAAACCTAACAGAACTATGCAAACACTGTATTCCTAAATTCCAGCAGAAGACAACAACCAGAGGTGGTCAAATCAAACAAGCAGCCGCAGTCTGCATCTTCTCATGTATTGCCTTGTAGCAACCGAGGCTGCACAGTGGCAACTTTGACTTTGAGTCTCGGTACTTGTATGCATTTGTACAAGAAGGGCCAGCACAGTTTTCACGTGGAGGAGGATAACTGACGGCAAAGAACAAAGGCTGAGTCAGAGACAAAAGAGGGTGAGAATAGCAGAAGTACATATTTGTAGTGCCACGGAGACTCCTGAAGATCTGTTGGCGTGCAATTAAAAGTGCACAGGATTGAAAAAGTGGCATATTACCTACAAGGCTTGGATTCAAGAATTCTTGGGAGGCCTATCTCATCAGGGAACGTCACAGTAGTCCCGGACGGGCCAATCACCCATCTAACTGCATTTGATGCAAGAACGTTGTTTGCAGCCCTCTCCTGCATCACATCAGAGACCTATAATTTAGAATGAATCCAAAAAGACACATAGATAGCTTCTTCACGTGGATCATTTGCGTTGTCACCTGAGCCAGCTCATCTTGTCGCTTCTTCATTTTATCCTCTTGCTTCTTCCTACTGGAATCTTGGCCTAGGATTTTTCTGATCGCCTCAGCCTGTAAAAGCATCAACCCTTGAAGTCATATCTTTTACAATACATAACGTAATTTGACTGGAATATCAACCTAAATAACTGGCATAAAAGTCTGTTGTAGGAAGCACAACCTCAGCCTCCCGAGCAGCCTTCTCCACTTGCATCCTACGTCTTTGAGCAGCCTCAGCTTTCTTCAGTTGTTGCTCCACCTCCGACAGTTTTTCCTTTTGCTCTGTCACTCAACCCAACATAAGTTATATTGTAAACATTCAATTAGAAAAGTTACAGATGCATTTGAACCAGGACAGAGTTCTACAACAGGAATGCTCACTTTTAGGTGGGGCAGGAGGTAATCCATTTGGGAACTCAATCAAACTTGCACCAGAAGGGGAAGAAGTGGATCTTGCACTTTTGAGTGCTCGTTGGCGGGTAGTGATAGCCATTTCCCTCTTAAAATCCCCTGACTCATCAATTAACTCGTTGCTGTGCTTTCTCTTTGGTTCAGGCTCATCATCAGAGAATGAGTCTTCATCTTCAAAATAGTCTGCATCTTCAGATGCTTTAACTGATCTGGACTTCCTACGCTCCTTGCCTAATGAAGAGCTGTTATGATATCTCAAATCTACATCATTACTGTAGATATCACCATAAGATAACCTAGATGCATTCTGTTGCTTCTTGCTCCCTACTTCATCTACATCTTCAAACTCTGTGCCGTGACTTGAACTAAGTCTCAGACGTCTGACCTTTTCAAGGTACCGAATCTCGTCATCACTATTATCTTCTCCATCATCAAAAACTTCACCTAATGAACGTTTCTTAGGAACTCGTTTGCTCTTACGAGAGGACTCAAGAGCACCAGATTGCCTAGTAGAGACACTTTGTCCAGGCATCTTTCCCAGTGAAATAACATGTTTCTTAACAGTAAAACCACTCTTAGAAAAATCCTTCCATGGAATGCCCTGCAATCCACTTCCTTTGTCCTTAGAAGTGCAGCGACCTGTGTTTTCATTATCCTGGAAAATGTAGGAAGAAGAAGCCCCTGTTAAGCTCTAATTCAACCCATCTTTCACAAATTAGAGCTAGAAAAATATGGCCCAAGGAGGGGGGGGGGGGGAAGGCATGGTTTGTATTGAGGCGGGAATGAACTGGTAAAGACCAAACCGCTGTGATGGTTGGACAAAATAAGGGTCTTTTATCAACTTAGCTATCTGTTAACTCACTTGGAAAAATAACATGCTATTATGCTAAACTTTTTTGGTCATTGATCCCGAATAAGGGATCATCTTTGATCCAGAGCCCAGAAGAAGAGAACAAACCTACTATAGATATCAAAAGGATTAGAAGTTTCAAATAGAACAAGCTCGGACTTTGGTAGCCTTACTTAGTGCAAACATTAAAGCACGGAGTTACCTGCGCAATCAGCTTAGGGTGCACAGGTGGGCCATCAGAAGAGAGAGAAGACTTGGTTGATGAAGACCCAGCAAATGATGAAGCCTCAGAAACGGTTTTAGTATGTAGTGTATGAGTAACACCACCAACCTTAAGCTTCACTTTCTTAAGTTTACTGATGCCTGCATCATTTGATTCTCCCAATCGTCCAACTTCATTACTCATTTTAGAGACAGTTTCGGCGTCACCAAGATTATCATACGATGCTCTGGAAACGCTTTGGTTTGTACTTTCTTTTCCCCCCGTAGCAGCAGCATGACTGAGATTTTCCTCACTTGATGGTTTGCTCATACTGTCTGATACAGGCGTTGATGACAGGGAAGAATTATCCCGGTAATCCAAACAAGATTGAGAATCATCTACTCTTCGGCGAGGCCGAATGCTCCTCTTTTTCCTTGCATTTCTGCCCGTATCATCAAATACAAAACTTCCAACGTTTTCCATAGTGGCACAGTCCACTTACTTCCAAGCCTCTGCTGCTGCAATTCATCAAGTAAGACATTGTCAAAGTCACGAAAATCTGTTATAGTGCAAGAAAAGGAGATCAAAGAAGAATTAAGCAGATCTCATTTCTAACATTCTCAATCTGCTTTAAAGTTGCCAAAAGGACACGACTACGAGATTAATATCTACACTAATGCAATTTCTGAGTAGAAACAAACAACCTTGTAAGCATATTAAATAATACTATGATAAGCTTTGTCCCGACTTACGCTAGTTGGTTAAAGTACTTCTTTTTTCCTCATAAAATATGCTACCAACTATCGTACGTCCTCCAACAGAGGTCGAGCTCCTTGACTAATATCAAAAGAAACCGTGAACTTTATGATGTAATCTTTGAAAAGCAAACAAGAAAACATAAAAGCGAATCTCACTGAAGTCCAGGAACAGGTAACATGGTATAATTGATTTTTAAAGAAACCCCACATAAAAACACTAGCTTGACATCAAGAAACTGGAAAAAGAAAAACGTATAAAAATGGGAAGAAAATTACAAGTTTCCTTCTGGAACTCAAGAGACAACATATGATAAGCATAAAAAAGCAGAAGATGAAAATTTTATTACCTTGAGTTATTTTCTTCCACAGATGACAGAACCCTCAAAATATGAGGTTGGAGAGGAGCTGAAAAGGGCAGAAATTTTGTGAAGGAAAGTCAAGAATTACAGGAGCCCAGTTGGAAAACAGTGACAAAGTTGGGAACTTTGGGGGAGTTGGGGCGAGGAGGAGGAGGAGGGGGAGGAGAGGAGGCCATCAATGAACCTGCTGGCCTGCTCCATCAACTTTCAACCATAGTTCCTCCCGAGTCCTTAGCCCCTCGTCCCTTATGGCCTATTGGGCCTATTCCGCAAGCTTCAAGTTTGTCTATATTTCTCCATAGCTGCTTTTCTTTTTTTCCAACAAACGTGTTAATCCATAGCTGCTTTTCATTCCCTCCATTTTTGGTCCACAGGAGGGAAAAATCTTCTCTCTTTTTTTTTTTTTTTTTTGATAAGGGATCAATTTTTAACTTGTACTTTATGCATAATAAATTCACAACCACAAGCTTGTAAGTTAGTAGTATTTGTTTCCTTTAAATTTTCTATGAAACCACCCCGTTTAGTACTTGTGGTTTTATTTCCACCTAAATGAAATATTTGGAAAGTTGTGTCAAGTATTTGGTCTAGATTTTCCTAGTTACAGAGGATTTAGCTATTTAAGTGAAATTAAAAAAAAGTTGGTCATACTTTAAAACACAAATGACATATTATTTATGTTATATTTTGAATTTATATATATAAACATTCAAAGAAAGAATGATAAATTGATTTGGGAGCAGAGAGTAGTTTTGCCTATTATAAACCTAATTTTTCTGTTCATAATATTCATAAAAATATATTATTTTTTGGAAAAAATATTCATTTTCATATTTTCAATCTTTTTTTACCTCAAATATATCATATCTTACAAAAAGTGTTATAATAATTTTTCTCCAAAAATTCTCTGAAAAATGCAATCCAAACAAGATCTAATTTTCTGTTTTAGCTAATATTTCAATTCTTCTACGGTCAACATGTCAAAGAAATAAGAGTTTTTCTTTTTTTTTTTTGGGTTTGGATGTCTCGTAAACATGTTTAAACCTCCATACTTTATTACTTCATCTTATTTCAATAACAAAAGACACTCACGACTTTTTCTTTAGAAAAAAACTAAAGATTAGAACATCTATGATATAAAGGAATTACTAACTTTAAAAACTACTTTTACAAGTTGTCATAAATTCTTTCATTGAATCAATTAACATATTTTTTCATGATATTAAAGGTGAGATATTTTCTTGATAATCAATCACTCTATTATTGAAATTACATGCTTTTCATATCAATTTTTTGTTAGAAGCTAACTACAATAAAGTACCTGACCACATCGATGTGAATACAGACTCCATCGATGAAAGTCAATTAAAACCGCCACAAATTGTGGCAAATTTGTGGGAGGCAGGGATTGAACCCCTGACCTCCAGCATCACGTTTAATGGTGATGACCACTGGACCAAATGGTCAGTGGCTTCCTTCTTGGCACCTCGTAACTCATTATTGTAACGGTCAATAAGTCAAATCTAATATAATTTGTATGGCTTACCGACCTCCTTATTATCTACCTAATAGCTTAAAAACCTAACATCCTAACATTCTTTAGAGTAACCTTTTTCCGCGTACAGAACTAAAGCTTAACACCACGTAGATTTTTTGTTTGTTGTATTAGAAACTTAATAAATAAAGCCATACTAAAATTCATTTATTAATGACCCAAAATCGACTTCTATGCAAGAAATCCAACATGGGGTATATGTTCGAATATCAGCTTTTCATGGCTTGTAAGTAACATGATATGAATCCTGTCGTTCAAACGAAATTCAAGAATAACAAATCCGGATCTTTAGTGACTGACACAAGTTTAATAGTTGAATAATTGCGAACTTTAAGAAGGTAACTGGAGCCACAATCAAAGATGATTACTTGATTGATAAGTCGAAACGAACGCTCAAGAAATTCGGAAGTATTGAAGGATGCTCGCAAGAGCTTTAGAGAGCTTCACGCTCATGCATAATAATTTTTCTGGAATATTTCGCGTGTTTCATTCAAAAGAAACAAGAGTTTTATAAGTCTTTTACACAGAGCAATCCTAACTAAATTTGGAAAATAAACCCGGCGTTATAAGAAGCGGATCCAAACATGTCTAATGCTGGTCCGTCTATTGCCTAATAATTAACTAAAATAACGACTAAATGTAACTAAATCATAAGCTGGAAAATTCGGCTTTCATTTCTCTCGTACGTTTATTCGTGACTCGAACTAGGTTAACGAAAGATGAACTCCCTTCGTTAATCTCTATGATCATGCTCGGCATTCCAATCGAATCTTGAACAGCTTGAACTGTCGGTTGGACGACTCTCGAAGTTTCTTGGCACCAGCGCGCGTCATTGGATCCGCTGGGGATGTTCACGGAATCGACTTGAGCATGTTAAGCATCTTGGACAGCTTGCACGACTTCATCATAACATCACTTTGCTTTGTATAAATTTTGCATGAAGCAATAAACAAAATGAGATGCAATTAACGAAAAATGGTGCCAAGCTCAATACACCTTATTGTTATTATTATTATTTTCTTTTTGTGTTAGTTTTTTGGACTAACATTCATGTAAACATACCTACTACCTAGCAGATTGCCAAATTGACACGAAACAAAGGATTCCTTTCTAGAAAAGAAGAAGAAAAGCATTGGCATAAGAAACAAAATCCTGTGGTTTGGTATAGTTGCAGACTGTAAAACGGTTTTAGCCTGTGGTTTAAATCACGGATATAGTTGCAGAACATAAAATGAATTAGTTGCATACCATAAAACGATATTATACCTGAAAGGGTTCGACTCGACTCGAACATGATTAGTAAAAGAATGTGGAATCCTGTTGTTTAGAAGAAAAAAAACAAAAAATCTATCAAATATATGATCGTCACAAGTATCATTTTTGGGCATTCCTGATTTTAGGCATTGTTTGATAATCCAATTTAGCACTTAAATTTAAAAAATTTAGCAAAAAATTGAATATTTGAATTAATTAAATGGCAATGAATTTTTAACCAAAACTTGCTTCAAAAATTTAAATTTATCACTTATTGTGATATATACTCAAGTGTATTAAATTTAATACTTAACAATTCAATAATTTAATGGATTCAAATTTCAGATTTCAGATTCATGCCTTGTTTGATAACCCAAATCAGTATTTAAACTTAATGGATTTCGATTTTAACATGTTCAGGCGTGTTTGACAACAAAAAATTGAACATCCGAATTAATTAAGTGGCACTAAATTTTTTAGACAAAACATGCGCATAAAAATAGGTGATAAACTATCCACTTATCAGGTAATGTGATATACACTAAAATGTATCAGATTTAGTATTTTACAATTCAATAACTTAATGGATTTATATTTCAGTGACACTGAATTTTTTAGGTAAAACTTGCTGCTAAAAATAAGTGATAAATTATTTACTTATCAGTTAATGTGATATACACTTAAAGGTATGAGATTTAATATTTAACAATTCAATAACTTAATGGATTCATATTTCAAATTTCAAATTTTAAATTATAGTTTTCAGATTTCAATTTTATTAAATGAACTGTCACACTTCAATTTTTAAATTTCAATTTTATCCAACGCATCTTACTTTAGCTTCATATTCACCTGCCATGTTGTATTTATCGTGTTTTAGGCTTAGAAACACTGCACCAAGAAATAGAACAAGAAGAAATAAAGAAAATTATGCTAGTACTCACAAAAAATGTACATGCCATTCCGTTCTTGACTCAACCCTCGTGCTATTTTGTATTTGTCTTGGTTTAGGCTTAGAAAAACTGCACCCAGGAATAGAACAACAAGAAATAAGGAAAAATTATGCTAGTACTCACAAAAAAAATGTACATACCATTCCGTTCTTGACTCAACCCTCGTGCTATTTTGTATTTGTCTTGGTTAGGCTTAGGAAAACTGCACCGAGAAATAGAACAAGAAGAAATAAAGAAAAATTATGCTAGTACTCACAAAAGATGTACATACCATTCCGTTCTTGACTCAAGCCTCAACCCCAATTCCCAAATCCTCAAAATCCCACCTCAGAAATCCCAATAATTTGCATCACTCTTGCAAAGTTTGTCTTTTTTGACGTGGGTTTGTCTTATTTATTTTTCTTGGCAGCAATTTTTTTTTTCGTTTGAATAATTGATGAGACATGGAAAATCCAAAAGAATTGAGGTCTGATGCTGATTTCAGCTTCGAGTTTTTCCCATTTGAAATGATAATTGAGATTCTCTCAAGATTGCCAGTCAAAGTCCTTGGCAGATTCACCACAGTCTCCAAATTATGGTACTCTCTCATCACAAGTTATATGTTCATTAATAAGCATCTCAAGGATTACTCCATCTCGCTGTCTAATAAGTCTTACAGCAGCGGCGACAGCAGCAGCAGCTCGGCTACCCCTTTTAGCTCTGTCTTGCTAATTCCTATTGTACTAAAGGAATTAGAGAGACATTCTTATTCTATGTTTTTTGATAGCACTTTTGATGATAATGGAAGTTTTGAAATTCCGATGTTGTATCATTGGCTTGAGATTTTGTACGTTGGGAATTCTTGCAATGGAATAATCTGTTTCACTGATCAGAAGGCATTTTTCGGTAGGAAAGTGTATTTGTACAATCCTGTAATTAGGAGAATGAAGCTTATATCCCATAATTGCTTTGCTGATATGATGTTTGATCGTAACAAAGTGTTTTGCAAACTGGGATTTGGGTTTTGTGAGTGTACTAATGACTATAAGGTTGTGCGGATCCATTATGTTAAGGACGAGGAGTCAAAAATGTTGGGGAATGTAGCACCTGAGGTGGAGGTTTATAGTTTGAATGCTGATAATTGGAGAAGGATTAAGGCAAATGTCGAGTGTATTGTCAATTATAGGTCGGTTTCTTGCAATGGATCTATTCATTGGTTGGCTCGAAAGAAGAATGGACGGATTTTTGATGCTATCATGTCCTTTGATATTGCTCATGAGTTGTTTTGTGAGACCGATTTGCCTGTTCAGTGCCACTCATTGAAGGATGGGACTTTATTGGTCTTCAAGGGGTTGCTTGCTATTTTCAAGGATGGCATTAGCATTAGAGAGTACGAAGGCTATAAATGCTACGAGTTATGGGTGATGAGGGAGTATAAGGTTGCCAAATCCTGGACTAAACTATTTGTTTTGGAGACAAAACGATCTGTTGTGAAGGCATTTGGATTTACAAAGAGTGGACAACTTGTGATGCAGATGCACGGTGATAGGTTAGCATCTTGGGAGCCTGAAGGAAACTGTCTGAAACATCTAGAGATTGATGGATTTCTACATCATGTGGATGCTTCTTTTGTGGAGAGTCTTGTTTTATATGAAGGTGGATGTTTTGCTTCAGCAGAAACAAAGTAAGATCTTAAGAACTTTTAGCTCATTTATCATTTGCTATCTCAGTTAAAGATCTGTAGCTTGTTGCTAGAGTGCTGGATGTTTTTCCTGTTTTCAGGATAAAGTGTTTTAGCATGCGTTGATCAATTATCTCTGTGCTAGGATGCATTAATGGTGCTAGAATGCGTTGCAGCTATAGATGCATCAGTCATATAATAAATAAAGCTTCTGCAATCCACCATAATCTCTTTCTGAGTTCTATACATCACTACCATGTTGGAATTATTTATGGAGTATCATTGCCTACACAATACGTTCCCCTAAACCATTAGACTAATTTGGTGTTCACCAATGTTATTTGTTCTGTTATCAATGCCATTAAAGGGGAAGAAGTGTTCAAATGCTGTCAGAGATAGGCTGCTGGTTAGTAGTATTTATTGTTATCCGGTCATGAAATACATGAGTAGTCTAGAAAAACATGGATCAATTGTATGACATATGCTGGAATTTATGGATTTCAGTATCTGAACGAAAAACTACCTTGCAGTTCATGCAATCGCATGGATGTCATTCTTTACATAGCCTTCTTGCCTTTCCAGCAACTAGCCATATGCAGTTTATAGGGTACTTTCTCATCTTGATAGCTGATTGAGGATCTCTTGGCAGTCAAGGTGAACAAGATTACTTTGTTAAGACCAGGATTTGGGTTTACTAACTGAAGAGATTGAAACTGGTAGATGAATGCATTGGATAGTGTCCTTCTATAGGATATTAAAGGAGAAGTAGGAATAAGAAAATTGAGAAGAGAGTACCTTACCCTTGCAAGAGATGAGAAAAATACACACAATAGCAAATCGTACAGTTTGGCTCTGATAACAGAATTTAATTATGTATATTTTGGATTCAAGTGCCTAAGAAACTAGTCCCTATTATATCAATTGTTTCTGGGATTAATCTAGAATTTCCGTGCCTTGAACAAAGTTTTACTTCAAATACTGTTTGACTCATCAGTGTCATCTATTTCTTCCTCAAACTGGAAATAGGTTTTAAGTGAGTAGGTATCCTAACCGTCTCCCATTCTTCCTGGAAATTGGTTTCTATCTCCCAAGAATATTAAGAACCTGTTCAATTGCATTTGTTCTGTCTTTGATAGATAGGGTAAACTTGCAATCCAGAAGACAAATGCAGAAATTTAACTGGTACGCAGTTGAAAAGCTTCTAGGGAAGGAGCAGAAACATTAATGGTATAGTCAAGATTAATGGCATTGTTTATTGCTTATTGCCTATTTCAAGCTTGATTAATATAATAGGTTGACTTACTAAGGAATTGGCTCTCAGTTAATGCTAATTTTGAATTGGTATTAGGCTTCATATGTACGAAGTTGAATTTAGGTGAAATAATGTTTATACATTAAAAGTAGGAGATTTGGTTCTATGGAAAAGTTTCTTTTGAGAATTTATCAAAGAGGAGATTAATGTAGCACAAAAAAACTATAGATAACTATGAGGAGAATCAATAGATATTTTGCAGATGAGGAGAATCAATAGATATATTGCAGCACCTGTAGAATAAAGTCTTGCTTAGTATCTAAGTTGAGAACATACTTGGTACTCATCAACCTTCTTGCTTTGCCATCTGAATATCAAATACTCTTATTTGGTCCTGCTTTGGTGTTTCTGCCTCTGAATAAGATGTCTAGAATCAGTTCACCACATGAATTTAGTATGCAGCTGCTTTTGCTGTCCAAATAAGTTTTCAGAAATGAAATAGAATTTTTGTTTTTGAGAAGAAGAGCGATCAGCATTGGTGATTTAACTGTTGTGATTTTTGACTGGACTGTTTGTTGAGAGTTGAGTACACGTTGATGCATCAATTACCAACATGCAGATGCTATACTCCATGAATTCTGGTCCTTCAATGGGGATATTTCTTGACTCTGTTTGTGTCTGACTTTGGTTAAAAACGTGGGATACATCAAATATTTAACTTGGCCCATTTGGTAATGTTCATGTTTTTTTGTTTTTGTTCTTTTCTAAGAACAGAACAAAATACTTATTCTGTTTTTATTTATTTATTTATTTTTGCAAAAACTGAACATAAACACGTTTGGTTTACAAAATTGTTTAAAAAATGAAAAAAATCAAACATGTTTGGTTAGAGATGTTTCAGATGAAATTTTGATGCCTGGCTGCCAAAGTCAAGTAGGATTTATCTAATACTTTGGCAAAATGGATCCCTCTGAAGAGTTTATCACACTCTACAAGACTTTAAACAACTTTCATGGTTCCATCCTAAATTTCCATCAAAAAAGAAAACACTAAATGTGTGAGAGATAGAGAGAGTAAACAAGTGTTAAAAACAGAGACGAAATTTCAACTTTAACGCAATGCAGTGGAAGAACTTCTTGGAATCAGCATCAAATCTGAAAGCCTCATAAGATATCTTATATCCAGAATATGATTTAACATGTTATTTTGCAATCAAATGATAACCTTTACCAAATCCTGCAATAACACATGCATATGACGGACATGCTAATATAATCACCGAATTTGTTAAACATGCATAACATTAATTAATAACTAAATATTAAATAATCAGAATATTTCCACCAAAGTATTAAGGCTATTTTCTTTATCTTTCTGTCTCGTATTTTTTCTGTTTACATACAATACTTAGAAGAGCTGGAGGGTGGGGGCAAATCACCAAGAACAATCGCTGGAAAAACACAAAGATAGAGCAACTAGAAACAATGTTAATTGTACTTAAACCAGAACAATAAGCTTGGGGTACATTTTCAGGTTTAACTTGGCTTCTTGCTTATGCCCGGATCCCACTCTCTTCAGCTATGATTTAAATGCATCGTGTTAATAAATAATCAAACAAAAATACCAACAATAGAAGATGGAAAATCTTACTTGAAATTCCCTGTTTCCTGTCGAAATAATTAACTCTACAACACCCACAGAATATTTTTGGGTTGTAAAAATCTATTGGTTTGCAAACAAGAAAAAAAAAATTAAAAGGGCAAGTTTAGGTAGAGTTAAAGGGACAAACATTTATGAGGAAAGAAGAAATCAGAAGGGATCATTCTAGGGCTTTAATTCTGGAGAAAAAAGAAAAGAAACCAGAAGCAGATGACAAAGAGATCCATGATCTAAAGTGGGGAGGGCCGCGGGAAGGGTGCAGAGGAAGAGTAGGAGGAGAGGAGATCACCAATTTTAGAATTTAGGGAGGGAGAAAGGAGTGAGGGTTTGAGAAAGTTACCTTGAACAGCTGAACTGAAGTCTCAGAGCAGGAGATACAGAGTGCGACAATGAAAAATTGCTATAAAGAGAAATAAAAGGGCTCGTGTCCTAAATGTTGCTTGTCGAACAACTAGAAACATCTTTTTTGGTGTATCTAAAACAGGGCCCCTCTTTTGAACCATTTCATATTTGGCAAAAACAGAAACAACCGTAACAAAAATTGTTTTTTGTTTTCGTCTGTTGAATTCTCTGAACAAAAACAAAAAAACACCAAACAAAAACATTACCAAACGGCCCCTTCTGAAAGTAAATCTTCGTCGTGTTGGAGAATTTTGATAAGACAATTGTCAGAAAGAAGTTATTTTTGTTGGTGCAAAAGTTAAAGTATATTCTGTTAGTAAATTCAGAAGCAATCAAAAGACAGCTGCATTTTTAAGAGTTTTTAGAAAAATGCTATTGTATAACTTTCTTGAAGAGTAGAGCATGATATATAGGTTGTTGGAGAGGGTGGTGGGAAAAATTTTGCAAGAAAATTTTTGAGAAACTGCTTTCCAACTGAACAACTTCTGGGACTTTCATATGCTCACTGAATTGAATAGTAATCTGTTTGCTTGTGGTAACTGCTAACTGTTGTTATTGGGTGATCCAGAGTAGTGAGAATCATTAGCTGCTTAGTCTTATTTGCGGCATTTCTTACATTTGGCTGCTTTAGAATGTATTAATCACTATTCCAGGTCTAGGCTTTAAAGATCTTCTTTTCAAACAAGTTAGAATCTGGGGGTAGAAGCTCTGGGAGAGCATTTTGCAAACCCTCTAATATTCCGGTATCACCAACATTAGGCACGAGAGGAAAGAAGGAAGCTTCGGGAGAGCTTCTAATTACTCGATTCTACCCGAGGCAGGGAAAGATGATTTGGGAAAGCATCTGACCTGACTTGGCAGTGAGACCGTCGGCTTCCCCTCCTCTCCTTTGCCTCTTCGGCTTCGGCTTGGAGTGCAGATAATAACCAGCTAGCTTACTGTACCTAAGGGGGGGAAAGGATGAACAATTTGGATCCATGTTACCAGCCTGGCAGGCTTCTAAAGCACTGCCAGTAGCCAAAATATACACATTAACGAACCCCATCTTGCAACAAATAAGAAAACTACCTTCAAAGTTGTCCTTCATTTTCTTTTTTAGCTATGAAATCTAGTGTTTCTATACCAGCCTGGTAGGCTTCTAAAGCACTGCCAGTAACCAAAATATACACATTTAACGAACCCCATCTTGCAAAAAATAAGAAAACTACCTTCAAAGTTGTCCTCATTTTCTATTTTAGCTATGAAATCCAGCGTTTCTACATTCTGAGAAGATTTTCTTTTCCTGGGCAACAAATTTTAAGTCTCATTGCATTTTAATTTGGCTGGTTTTCTTGGTTGTCTGTTCTTTTTTTTTTTTTTTTTTAACTTAATGGTCCATGATCTCTGGAATGATTTGTTTTAGTTAGAAAATCAGAAGATTATATTGACTGTTAATTAGATGAGAGTTTCTTTAAAACTAACTTGATGACATCCATGGAAACAACTTTTCAATCCTTCAAAGGTTTCAAGTTCCATGACAATTACTGGAGATGACAAATTACTAGATTAGCTTGCACAGGTGTAAAATTTCCGCTTTTTCTATTGTTTTACATCCTTCAGAGAAATTATTGAGTGTTGTAACTTTCCATTTACTGCAAATACGAGCGATTGATATATTAAACACAGCTGATAACGGAATTTGATGATTGTCAGAGTAGAGTGGTAAGTTGACAGATTGTTTAGTTTCCTGTCAGTATTTCATGAAAGATTTTAATTTGTTTGATGTTGTCATTTGTTTAGGTTGAACTTTATGACTGGCAAATTGGCTTTCCAATTTAGTGTTCCAGTGATGTGTAGTTTCATCACCATTAACTAGAGAAAGGGAAAAAAAAAACAGTTAATCAATTTTTTCCTCATTCTTTACCTGTCTGGAGGTTCATTTAATTTTTTAATGCTTCAACAGATTTTGTCCTGTTTTGGTACATGGTATTGGTGAAAGTTGCACTTAAGAAGATAAAGGCTGTATGATTGTCTTATATTCTCTTCCACAAAGTTGCAAGTTGAACTATTATCTTATAGACAAAATAGAACTTTAGCAAACAGATCTCTTACTGATTTTTTGTGTCATAGTTGATATTCTTGGTTCTTCATACTAATGCTGATACTTTAATGGCCAGCACAATAGTAGCAGAAACTAGCCAAAGTATGAGGATCATGGATTCTCGGGAATTGCTCTCAAGCATGGATACTCTTAAAGTTCCAATTCATGGTGACGAAGTAGCGGTGAGGGTAGCAGCTGATGTTGCTTCGCTGGAATGTGGTATAAGTGAACTTAAAAGTCTGTGTTGGAGACGCCCAGCCTTAGTGTGTATCATGGCTAAGCCACGGGATTCACCTTCTACTGTGCAACTTTGTGTAGAGAATTATTGCTTGCTTATTAAGCAAGATGATCTGGGTTATGTTCCTGAATCACTAAGAGATTTTTTGGCTAATCCAGAAATATGTTTTGTAAATGTTGGTCCTGACAGATTGTATCTCGGGCCATTCTTCCTGGAAAGAAATGGGATTGAGTTCAGTCATTTAGTTTACAGGGTTCTAAGGAAGCATTATTTTAGCAGATGGGGGTTGAAGCCTCTTGCAGATGAAGTTGGAGTTGTTCTTGAAGAATATCCTGCTAGGTTTGGCCTAGACTGCAGGACTGAAGCTTTCTCTGCTGAGGATGTCAAGTGGGCCATTTATCATGTCTATGCATCTTTTAGGATCAGTAGTAAACTCTTTGGTTCACTTTAAACTTCCTTTTTCTTTTATTTTAGTAAGCTATTTCTTCTTTTACAATTTTCGTAATTTTTCAAACAGTTGTAAAACTGTTAAACCTACCATTTTTCTTCCCTCCCTCTCTGTTTGTTTCGACCGCAATGTATCATGTATTTGTAACGGTTCACAACATGGCATCCGCTTGGACGACTTGAACCTCCCTTCTCCATAGTGGTGGTGCATGTTTACTTATTTGTTGCTAAATAGTCTGTACTTCAGGAATGCAGTAGCAGTAACTTTGGTGCCTAGCAAGTCAGTTAGATATTCTTATGTGTTATTGTGTAACACTTATCACAAAGGGCTGACTCTATGTAGCATTTAGCTATGCAGAACATTAAGATCTAGGAATTTGCAACAGGTTTGATCCATTTTCTAGTCCACACTCTGGCACTCCACGACTCAGTTTCCTGGATGTGGTCTATACTTGCTTATGTAAAACGTCCAGAGGGAAAGAGATTTGGTAGAGTAGCCATGACAAATGAATTTCCTTTTGCTATGCAACAAAGATCTTTTGAGTTTTCTAGGTAGCTAAGAGGTACAAGCCACGCAGAAGTTTGCAGAACCTCAGTTTCCAGGATGCATGACAAAGATGAAAGATGAAATCACCACCCCCTTCTGTTAAGTGGAATGCTGTTTGAGCTTAACCTGAATACTTGGCCACAACTTTAGTTCTGGACTGTAAGTACAATCTCCCATAAGCATGCTTTTTCGAGTTTTTATTATCTCTACAAAGTGCAGAACAGCTATGTATTGAATTGGCTTTCATCATCTCTGATTACATTAGTGAAAGGGCCAAAAAAACATAGAAAGAAATGTTCTGAGGATTCCACAATAGAGTTGTTTGTCATCTTACATTACCTTTCAAGGTACAACAGTTTTCCTGTTGTGAGTTTCTACATTGTGATAGAATTCGCCGTTAATCCCAAGGTCTTTAAACTGTTGATCTCTAGTATCCCATGAAACTACCGTATCAGTTATCCATCTGAAGAAGAATAAGTTTGCCATCCTGTGTAAACCCCAATACCTTCTTTGTCTCAACAATAAACTGTTTAGTCCATGACTTGGTAACATTATACTCCTCCATCACCCATATCTCATAATAGCATTTCATCTCTTCTTGTTCTCTTCCATTAGGAGGGAGATTCCACGAACAGAACAGCGCAAGTAACTCCTCGAATACCAACAGAACCCCATCCGACAAAGGTGAACGTTCAGCAGGCAGAACTATTGCTGAGAACACCTCATTACTGACATGAAATGCCATGATTGCGTCCCAAACCTCATCATCCCTTCTGCTTGCCAGCCAATTTATTGCTCCATCGCACGTCACAGGCCGATGATGAGCATAATCAGCTATACAAGGAACACCTGCCTGGATTGTTCTCCATGAATCAGTGATTAAACTATAAACTTCAACTTCGCAAGCCACTTTGCCCAACATGGTTGCCTTGTTATAGGGGTAATGTAACCAATCCTCACAATCTTATGCTGATCAGTCCATCGACAATATCCTAATACAAGGCTGAAAAACACTTCTGCGTGGCCAAAAAACACATCTCTTGGGAATGCGAGAGAGAAGATAGTTTGGAAACGGTTGGTTGCTGCAGGATTATACAAGAAGAGTTTGGTTCCTAAAATTCTTCTCATCCCAAAGGCTAAACACATTAGACCATGGCATGAACTGCCTATAGAAACAAGTTCATGTGCCTCAATACATCGTAAAGGAAAATGATATTTTCTATGTTCAAGAAACCTCTCGTCTCTAAGTACTACGCAAAATTGTTTGGATGGCTGATTACTACAAGTAAGACTTTTCTTTCTTTGGCCTGACAAGGATATTACTCGGAAATGAACTTGTATGCATGCGTATGATGATGAATCTTGGGCTGGTGATGAGTGAATGCCATCATTTGCAGACTAGTAAAAATCTTACAAGGTACTCTACTGGCAACCTCACAAGAATTTCGATCAGGATTTCAATCGGGATATGATTGCTGGTGTTGGTTTCTGGGCCATGTTGCCTTGGAATTTCCATGGTTCTGGTGCGTGTATTTGCTAGGAGTGTGTGAAACAATTCATTGCCCCGTAATGGTTTGAGAGAAATTGTTGTATTTGCACCTTTGGATAGGTCGAAAGAGTCAAGAGAGAGCGGCCATGCCTGTTCGCAGACGATGCACCATTATTCTGATGACCTGGTTTCCCAAAAGAGTTGTTTATGCATTTAACAGTAACAGTCATAGTAAAATAGTCATATTGCTTGTTCAGCGATGGGACAACTATTATGTCTGGTGGAAATGGGAGGTCATGGGTTCAACCCTTGTCTCCTATCTTACCACTTAATTCTGGCTTCCTCCGATGAAAAAATTCTGTCGACTCCACATTCCCTTAAATTAGGTTAGAGTAGGTTGTACAAATGTTATCGTTGCGATAAAAAAAAGAAAGAAAGATGGGACAACTATTAATTAATACTTTGTAAGATTTTGATATGTTTTACCGTTCAGTTAAAGGTAAGTCAAGAAGAGTTGATAGATTCACCCAGAAATAGAAAAATTAAATTAAAAAAAATTGTATTTTTTTTTCATATATGCCAAAATTAAAATGAATCATAGGTTAACAGGCTAAGAGTAGATAAGTTTTCCATGGAAAAAAAAAAAAAGAGAACTCGTACATCCTAAAATGAGAGGGAATCATAAGGCTTGCTTTAAACCAAGCATTTTGAGACATGTTAACCACACCATCCATATGCCACGGGGCCGGGGGGAGATCAGAACAGAATATTTTTGTTCAAATAAGCTATTAATATTGCTGCACAAGATACTGATTGTTTCCATTAAGAGGAAATACCAGAACAACAAATCGATAGTTCGATCAAAAAACACTCTTTTATCAATGTATGTTGAGATTCAGTAGCCTACTCGGCAATGAAAGAAGAGATGAACCTGTTAAAAGCCTCTAAACATAAATTACCTCCTCTGCAACTTCTGGTGCTAACGTTGAGCTAACCTGCAACAAAAGCTACATAATGAGTCAAAATCTTAATACACATCTCAAACAGAGATTTCAGTGCCTAAAGAATGTCCACTGCAAAAGTTAGAATAACTTCGCAAGATCTTAGGAGCTAGGAGTCACTTCCCTTGTACAGTATTCACAGGTAAGGCTCTTGGAGAAGGGTACATGGGCTGAGGTAGAGATCTACATCCATGGTCCACTAGTATGAGTAACTCCCTTGAAGAACTCTTCAAGAAAACAATGTACCACTCCCCCTGATAACCACTTGCCTGATTCACTTTCACATGAAAATCATGGCATGCCATCAGATCTTCCATAATCACAACCTATCATAAACGCTCTCTTTCTTGTGGCGAGTACGATCAGGCTTATAGTTCATCTTAATGCCATGTCTGCTGCATACCTGACTTATAGTCCTGTCTTTTTTTCTAACTGATACTGGTCACATAGCCCAAAATTTGGAGCACAAAGACACCCAAAAAAGTGTATGCTCCGTTTCACTTATAAACCATCCAGTAGTTTGTGTTACTTTAAACAGTGCAAACCAACCATTACCACCTCCAAATCTTAAGCTTCTGTACTTCAGCCAGTTATTGGGCTTGAAAAAATCAAACTCGCCAATGTTGAAAGTTACTTGAAGATATATCCTCACATTGAACCATATCTTTGGTCACATTTCATGTGTATGCTGCACTTCCAGAACTGTACATCATTAACTGGTTCATTTGCAGCAACAGTCAAGCGTGCAAAATAAGCATATCAGTACTTCAAATCAATTACCAAACGTGCATAAATCAAGAAAAGACAAGCAAATTAATAAGCAGTCCAACATTGAAAAGGACTAATAATTAAAACTTCCAATTATCACATTACCTATAAGATTGTATAAAATATCTAACATGTCACTAAAATATTATGATCGTAGAGTTTTGGCCACTGAATTCTTAAAACCTTCAAATAGCTCACCCAACAACTAAATCCCTCAACAATTGGTCATTCTGTCTAACGTCATTGTTAAGACTTCTTCATTCAGTTAAATCTAGGATTTTTACCTGTACATAAAATAAATTAAATTATAGAAGCAAAGAAAATTACCATATAACATGGTTAAGAAAATGAAAAGAGATGGAGAAGAAATATGTGAACAGGAATAAGGAAAACACAAATTGCATGATTTTGCTTCTTCTATTTTTTTTTTTTGTTTTTCTTTTCTGAGAGTATCATCTGTGGAAATAAATGCCCCTAAACTTAGTCAAATTAAAGAAATGCAACAGCCAAAATGGACCGAATGACCATTAGTATACAGAATTGTTGACCTATCCGAAACTTCTAATAGTTAAGTGACCAAAACAATGCGATGAGAATAAATTTAGCAGGCTTAGGTTATTTTACCTAACTCATAATAACTCCCCCCACAAGTAGAAACTCTCAGCCATACCTGAAAATTAATAGAGGACAAAGTGAGTAACTTTCATTACCAATGCAACATTTCTTTCTTTCTTTGCATAAACAACAAGATTGATAAGGAAAAGCACTTCAGAAGTTAAAGGTCATGCTTTCAAAATGTCTGAATATAAACATATAAAATGTGACGGATTTAAGCTATTCCAGCTGTAGTACTTAAGCTGGAAAGTTAAAACCATAATCAAAATGTCCTACTGCAGGCACCGACAGAAACTGTACAAAACATTATCTAATTAGCAATGAACCAAGCATTTAGGAGAAATTACCATTTAACATGAGATAAAAGAAGAAACAAGCACAGCTCAGCAACTGTCTTCAAATTTAATCGAAATTTACAAGAAAAAAAACACACGAAAGACATGATCTAGCATGATCTATAATACTTTTTTGGGCCACTTTTTCAGACGGTTGAACAAGGGCCAATGGACCACAAAGAAGGATTGGACTCACACAGAGTCAAAAGAAGTAAGAAAAGTAATTCAATCAGCAATAACGCGTCAAGAAAAAAATGACAAATGGCAAAACCATGATTAAATTTGCAATCAATCTTGATGCATTGACCAAAAAGAAGTTGTTGAATCAAACTTTAATGCTAAAAGAACCAATGCTAACAGTTGCCAATCATCTATGCTTGCATGAATTTGTAACAGATTTACCTGCTGTTAATACAGTTGTAGGAAGAATACAATCAATGCCAGTGATGTAATACCTCCACCTATCACTGGGTCCACAAGTTTCAGATGGAGCGAACTTTGACGGCAACAATTACCTGAAAACAGAAGCAACCCAAGAAAAAAAAGTTTCAGAACAAAGTCAAACAAATTCATTCAACAAAATGAAAATATAGTAAAACAACTATAATAGACTAAAGACTATAGTTCTACTGCACTATAATATAGATATGCTGATATCAGAATGAATATTGCTGTTAATTTTGGAGGATAGAAAATTATAGCTTGCGGTCAAGGATTATGAGTTTCAAAGATTAGATTAGAAGGAACTCAGAATAATTTATGTGACTAAAGCAATAGATTTATTGACCCTTAATATTAGAACCATAAGATATATTTCTTGAACAGATACATATAATATTCTAAGAAACGAGGTCATTATGGGTTCTCCAAATGGCAGAGGAAGCAAAAATAGCATTTATGTACAGAGTAATAATATCACACCTACTTGCTGATATGCTCAAGATGATTTTCCAACCAAAGAAACTCGAATAAGAAGTCTTACACGTTGAACATACCGAGAATTATTTCTGCTAAAATAAGACAGTATTACTCCTTGTTATATATATACACTATGGAGTTTAAGAATCAATCATAGCTATGCCAAAAAAAAAATCATAGCTATGCAAGAAAGTTTTACTAGAGAACTGCAGAAGTCTTGCCAAGTTTTACCACGACCAATTGAAGTGTCACCAAGGGAAGCAACTGCCAAAAGGAATACGTCATCACTAGGTCTAAATTGTGAACCCAAAAAATCTAGAGCTTCAAAATCTCTTCCCCAGTATGTAAATTTGTTGGCATGCTAAAATGAATTTTGAGAAAACAAAATTTTATATAGCTAAATCAGGTGATATAGAAGCGAAATTTCTTAAAAACTGTATCAGACTATGAAAGCTTAAGGAAAATAAACATGGATGCCAGAGATGTTAGAGAAAGTCTAAAGAGGCACCGGATCAATACATTGGCTTTTCAGAAGATTTGCAAGCCTCTTCTGGATAAAATACTTATGTATGGGGATTATCTAACCCATATTATCTAACTGTAAAATATTCAAAGGATAAAGCATAGCAAAATATGAAGAAAACTCAGCAACTTCCCTTTCGACTCTATTCAATAGATGAGATGCTCATATTTAGTCATGCTGTTTACCTGTATAATTACAATCACTAAGTGTGCTAAGTGTTGATGCATGATTAGGAAATGTCTAACATATATCCAGAACACAAATTCTAGATTTTGGCCGTGGAAATCATCAATGGACACACATAAAGGTGTCAGAATAGTGTAGCTCTCAGCATTTAGCAGGAGTCCAGCATGAAAGACTGAGGCATTTTAAGAAAATTTGATACTCATTAAAGAAAATTGCAAGAACATATGAGCTGTTGGCGAGAATAATCGTTTAAGATAGAAGGTAGGTCGTCTAATAGACAGCAGTGCTAAATCCGAACCATAACCAGACACTGGATGGAAAAACTGTATATGAGTAATAGGAAAATGCCTAATGTCTAAATTTGGATCAACATAGTTGAAGCATATAAAAGAGTAGTAAACCGAGTCACTAGCATTGAGCTGTGCTAGTGCCTGGTGCTAGTGTGATACCAAAAAAAAAACGGAAAGCTGGCTGCCAGTTAACAAAGAAATGGTGATTAGGAGTCTTTCTCATAGCACCATGTAAGGAAGGGGAAATTCTCCGAGAGCGGGTGGGTAGAGCTTTTGTGGTACCAAAGATGCCCAAAAAGCTAAGATAAAAAGTTGGCTTTTAACTCAGAATAAGACCTACTTCACAGAAAGAAAGATGCTAGAATTTCCTATAACAAAACCGAGCAATAATACAAGCCTTTATCACCTATTCAAAGATTTAAAACAACTTTTAGAATTTAGCAAAGACCTCTTATAAGCTTGGGGAAGTTTCTGTATCTCATCTTCTAGTTGCAATTAAAAAGTGCCACTCCATTGCTCATCCAGTGGAGTTCAAACTAGAACTTTAAAAAACTCATTTGAGCAAGAAACAACATGATCAATTTGGGTAATATGCCTCCTAAAACAAAATGGCCTTCAGGCCTCCACTCCATGAAAAAAGAACCACATATGAGGTCGCACACAAAGAAGTTTTACATAAAACAAGATCAAAGTCTTGGTCTTCTAGAGCCAGTCCTAGCTTTCTTCTTTACGTCCCATCCTACTTTCGCACAGTCAATCAGTTATTCAATGCATAAAGACATTTTTCACCCTCTCTGAATTTGCAGCTCATAAAAAGTCCAGCTTGAGTTTAGAACATATACAGGACACATAAGTATACAATAGTTTAGACAAAAAACTAGTGCATTAGGCATCCATTATGCAGAATGTCTGCATGGCATATTGAACTAGAAATGTGTTCTGTATGATATCCATCGAAATTAAAAGTAATGCTTTATTCATGTTAGAATATAAGAGAGAGAGAGAGAGAGAGAGAGAAATTTTAATCATGGAAGAAATCCATGAGAAGCATAATCCCAAGGAACATCCTTTCTGTTCACACACATTCTTCCCGGTCAACAAGAAAGACACAACTAGAGTTAAATATCATTTTTGACCCAAAAACACAAAAAAAAAAAGAAAAAGAAAAAAGGCTATTGGTTTTACCTCTAATTGTCTAGTAAAAGATTCACAACATAATGATATGAAGACACAAGTCTCCTTATAAGCATCAAACTTCCTCAGATCTCAAAGTCCAATATCTTCAAAGCAAGTCATTGATGCTCAGATACAGCATAAGAAGGATAGCTAACAGTATGCTCCAAAATCCATTCTTCTTGGCCTGCAAAAGGATAGCGAAAGAAGAGAAATACCTGAAAGCTAAATATCAATGTGACATTGGATAAATACAAATTTTAAAGCAAGTGAAATCAAAATTCCACAAAAATTTCATTTAGCATCAGATACAAAGATGTTGATGCATATCAAAGCTCCAGAGTATCTAAACATATGTTGAGAAGAGCAGATGAAGCCCTTTTATGCAGAAAGACATTTAAAATTCAAAACTTTCCCCACATTAAAAATCAAACAACCTAAGCCTGAAGGGAGGAAAGGTATAGTTGGGATCCAAATATATCTGATAAAGCTTAGAAGTAACTATATTAGCAGAGATAAGGGATCAACACTTCGGGTTTTGTCATAACGATACTCACTTTGAAGGACAAGAATTTCCTCTATCAGTAGAATCAGTTCAAAAAACAAAGAACAGCAATAACTGCAGATTATGTACATTTAACTAAGCCAAGATAAGACCAAAGGAGCTTGAAATGCAAATAGTCCGTGGTTCTAAACATGCTGTGAAACTACTAGCAAAAATTCATAGGTAGGCATTTGTTGCACAACAGATCTGCATACAAAATAGCAGACAAGTAAACACAACCAATTAAGAAACACAAACAGATAAGTTGAAATCATCTTGCCTTTTCTTTTGATCCACAGCTTCCTCTTCCTTTTGTTCATATTTCTAATCCATATGTCCATCCAGGTTAGCTTGTTCATCCAGTAGGAGCAAGCTTTCCATGTATGTTATCAAGAAACAGCTATGCGGGCAATACTTAGGAAGCCCAAGATTCTTCACTTCCTGCTCCTTAAAATCATATGCCACCACTTTTGAATCAGGGGTGAGAAGCAGAATATCACAGTTTTTAGTAACCCCTAGAGACCAAACTATCCTCTGTTCCGTTACCACATTGAACAATCTCTCCCAAGAGTTGGTCACACCATACTCTCTCATCACCCACAAACTCCAAGTACCAGTCCCTTCAAGAGCTGCAAAATTTCCACAAACAAAAAATGCAAGCATGTCCTTGTATTCCTTGAGCAATGGACCTCTATAATCCCCCTCCATCTCTAAATCCGGCAACTCTAGTGTCCTAAAATCTTCACTTTTAACATCAAAAGCCACAATCAAATCTTCATCGTGTCGTTCAGGATGAAATGCAAGCCAATTAACAAACCCATTCACATATAAAATTCGCAATTGGCAGTAAATAATCCAATTAACGACTAAATTCTCAATCTTTCTCCAAGAACCTGTACTCAGATTGTAGACCTCAATCTCAGTCTTCTCCAGGTCATAGGGAGCTTCACAATTTGGGCTATCATATATAATCCTAACCAACTTAAAGACACCTGCATCAAAATCGTAACCACAACCAGGGGAAATCCAACTAAATTCCTTAGATATCCCTTCACAGCTAGAATTCCTAATGGTTATAATTCTCCTAACTGAAGGGTTCCAGAAATAGACAACCCGACCGTATAATACGTCATCATTTTCTGTGAGGCAAAGCAATCCAGCACATGAATCAACAACCGAACATGACCCAGATACAAAATCAATGGGGGGTTTCAATTCTAAGACCTTCGCATATCCATTAGGCCCATCAGATAACAGATGGTATGCAGTTTCTCGCTCTTCCCCGTCCAAAAACATATGAAAAAGATACCCAGTTGATGGATCATCTTTATAACTAGAAAAGCAATTACTAAGGTGGGTTCTAATAAACGATGGAGATCTTATAAATTGACACCATGATTTGCGAATGAAAATGAAATTGGCTAGACTTCTTGAAGGCAATCTTACAAGAATGTCACCGAAGATTACTTCTTCTGGGATGCTTTGATTCCTTTCGCCCGCCAATCGCTGTTTTGCTCAGCCATTGACTCGGATTAATTAGATGGGAGATATCAGGTTGAAGATGGTGGCAGAATTAGCAGCGAATTGGAGAGGTCGCCGTTTGGGGAGCAGAAGAGTTGATTAACTGAAGTGTTTGCCGATTTGGCAGGGAGTTATAAAGTGACAGTGACAGATCGGAAATTTTGGAATTTTGTACTATTGCGTGTCATGAATTCATTTATTAAAGGCCATGGAATGTAATGCTCGAATTTTTTTTTTTAAAACGCTCTAAAAAAACAACTAATTCATGGTTATTACAGAAATACGGTTTCATTTGTATACATCACCTTCTACTATGCAATTTTAGGCTCAAGAAATAGTAAAATACACATAGTTGCATGTGTATTTGAAGATGAGTATAAAACTTGTGAGAAATATATAAAATAAAATTTTACATGATTTTAGCAAAAGCATAAATGATGGATTCTGAACCAACTTCCCTCGGGTAAATTGATGAGTTGATCATTAGGTAAAGCATAAAGTGCAAATCTGGTTACAAGTTAGGATTTCAAACCTTTGCACATGTTTTAAAATTTAAATGGTATGTAGTAGTGCATCCTTTTGGTTTAGAGATAAGATCCTCTTCCTCTAGTTTTTCTTAGTCCAATTGATCCCTCCCCTAATATAGGTTAAACCTACGTATAAAACTATAAATGGTCGGTTGTTACTCTGTAGTTTTAGTCAAAGTATGGATAGTATGATACACATACGCAGAATGTGCTTTTTATTACAAAGTATAAAAATGTAAGAAAAGTAGAAATTGCACATTTTGCATGATACTAGGTAATCAAATTGCTTAATCATGTATAACAATATATTTAGCGCTTTTAAACTTTGAAGTATACAAATATGTTTCCATGAATATCATTTAGCTCTTTTTAACAAAATCCTCAGCTAGTCCTGACTTAAATGTTCAAAATATTGCCCAAATTTAACAAGTTCAATCAAATGACCCAGAGACTACTAAGGTTGAGCATAGCATTAACAAGTTAAAATACTAGAAATGTCTGTGTAACCGAAATCATAAATTCTTGAAGGGAAAAACTTCTACTTGGAAGAAGATAGTTGTCGTCTAAAAATTAGTAAGAAGAAATTTGGAATAAAAAGGACGAGTAACCGTAGAGATTGCTGATTTGGAAGCCAAGCATAAGTGACAATTCGGCATATGGTAATTTTCTTGGATTTGTGCGCCATTGATTCAGTATGGACTACGGCCCATTACGACTGCCGTTACAATTGTTTGTGGCAATTTATGCCAATGAATTAGTTCCTCATGGATTTGGTGTTTTTAGGATATTTTTTTAAAATCGGCTAGATTTCTTGAAGGCAATCTTACAAGAAGAATGTCTACTTCTTCTGGGAGGCTTTGATTTTTTTCGCCCACCAATTGCTTGTTTTGCTCAGCCATTGATTCGGAATAATTAGATGGGAGATATCGGGATGGAGATGGTGGCAGAATTGGCAGCAAATTGGAACGATCGCCGTTGGGGGAGCAAAAGAGTTGAGTAACTGAAGTGTTTGCTGATTTGGCAGGGCGTCATAAAGCGACAGTGACAGATTGGAAATTTGGAATTTTGTACTATTGTGTGTCGTGAATTCATTTATTCAGGGCCATGGAATTATGCTGTGTGATGAGTGGTTGTGGGTGAAAGGAGAAGAGGTTATAAATTATTTATTTATTAGATGTAATTGAGATTGTGTGTATTATTGAAATTATTTTTGGAGTGTGACTGTAGATTTCAAAAACAAAAACATTTTAAGGAGTCTTACAATAGACTTCAAAATGTGTAGAATATTTCAATTGTGTACACAAAATTTAGCTTTACTAGTAGGGACATTGACCAAATGATCTTGAAGTTTTCAATGCTACTCTCAAGACTTTCCTTTTCCTTTTTTCCATTGTAGGATTTGGAATCTCCTTTCAAGCCAAAAAAAAAAAAAAATCAATGGTACGACACACGTGCATTGTACGTGTTTTTTACTACAAAGTGTAATAAATCCAATGAGTGTAGAAATGATAATGTTACATGACACGGAGTAATCTACCTGTTTAATGATATATAATAATCTTAGGCAACTTTTTAAGCTTTGAAGCATACAAATATTATTTCCATAAATATCATATAGCTGTTTTGTGACGCCCCGAAAAAAAAATGAGTTTGAGAACCCGGAAATTTTTTAATTTTCTAGGGTTTATTTTTATAAACGCCCGCCTTTTCTACATTTTCTTGATTAGAAAAATTCCCCAAATAAAGTTTATGGGTAAAAATAGTTTTAAAATGATTTTTCTAGTATCGTTTAGTTTTTGAGAAATTAAAAGCGTATTTTGGACGTGGGACCGGCAAGTGCGGTAAATTAAAATATTTTATTCCCCTCCACAGGGCTCAAGGCGAAGGAAGGCTTGTAGTACTTATTCACGTGGCATCTTGTACAGTTTGGATTTGGAATCATTTTATGTATAGTTGAGAATTGTTTCCGCTTCGCTTATGACATGTAATTATTGGAGACTTGGATGTATATTTGTGGACCATGGATGTAAATTTGAGATTTATCTTGCAATTTATTTGAGGACCGTAGTGAACGACTGAGTCCCGGCGAGAGCCGGGCAGGCGACCCGCCGAACCCTCTGGTTCGCCTTAGGGGGAGGTGGGGCCGTCACAGGTGGTATCAGAGCTTAGGCTTCAGATCTCTATAGTGTATCCTAGGCTTGAAGTTTAGGATGCCGGACTGTGGGTTTGATTTGACTCTTGAGAGATTTTTGCGGGATATCTTGACTTGATTGGTACAAAAGGGAATGTCGAGGACGACATTCTTTTAAGGAGGGGAGTTTATGACGCCCCGAAAAAAAAATGAGTTTGAGAACCCGGAAATTTTCTAATTTTCTAGGGTTTATTTTTATAAACGCCAGCCTTTTCTACATTTTCTTGATTAGAAAAATTCCCCAGATAAAGTTTATGGGTAAAAATAGTTTTAAAATGATTTTTCTAGTATCGTTTAGTTTTTGAGAAATTAAAAGCGTATTTTGGACGTGGGACCCGCAAGTGCGGTAAATGCATTATATTTTTGACAACTTGTTGAAATTATTTCTGGACTTATCATTTGATTTATGACATCATTGAAATGAACTATTGTGAAACCGATTTGATTACTGATTTTATTGGTTACTCGCTGAGCTTTTAGCTCACCCAAAAATATTTTATTCCCCTCCACAGGGCTCAAGGCGAAGGAAGGCTTGTAGTACTTATTCACGTGGCATCTTGTACAGTTTGGATTTGGAATCATTTTATGTATAGTTGAGAATTGTTTCCGCTTCGCTTATGACATGTAATTATTGGAGACTTGGATGTATATTTGTGGACCATGGATGTAAATTTGAGATTTATCTTGCAATTTATTTGAGGACCGTAGTGAACGACTGAGTCCCGGCGAGAGCCGGGCAGGCGACCCGCCGAACCCTCTGGTTCGCCTTAGGGGGAGGTGGGGCCGTCACATGTTTTAACTAGATCCTTAGCTTGCCCCAAGTTAAATGTTTTGTAACTTTCTAATTTAAACAAGTTTAATCTAGGTGATAATTAATCAAGTAGCTTACTTGAACTCATTAGCAGTTTGGTCAACTGCTTGACTCGAACTCGGCGATGACCGAATTCAAGTCAAGTTTGAACTACTTGATTGAGATTTCGAGTCAAATTCGAGTACAGATCTGGAAGAATCGAAGGTTCGACAAGCTCTATCGAGTTTTCTATTGAATATTTGATTATTATATTATTATTTTTCAAATTAATATTTTAGGTTTATTTGTTACAATATTTAGCTATCATATATTTCAAAACTGTTTATCGAGTTCGAAGATAAGGCTTGAAAATTTTTTGAGCTCTGACAAGTCAAGCTCGAACTCATAAAGAACTCTAGCAAGTTAAGTTCGAGTTCAAGTTCAACTTAGAATACTCGTTCGACTCGACTCAATATCGCCCCTAGTTTAATTTGGAGACATAGAGACTTCTAAGATTGAGTACACCATCAAGAAACTTGCAATCCTTTGACTCGTTGAACTGATGCATTTTCAATTATAATCATAACTTCTTAAAAGGAAATAAAATTATGGTATGATATGCAAATGAAAACAAAATTGGCTAGAATTCTTGAGGGCAATTTTACGAGAAATTTAACAACTATCACTTCTACTGGCAAACTTTTATTGCCATTTTTCTCCTCCAAGGATTACTAGAAACTTACAATGGTGGGATTAATTCTAATAGTTGAGGTTAAGATTCTCTAGGGCTCTGATTCCCTTATCCTTTCTTGCTTTTTAAATTAAATTCCACATCTTTCTTGTTAAAAAATTTTTAAAAATAAGTATAGAATGGAAATTCTAAAATATCTTCCATCCATAGCATAGTAATCTAGATATATGAGAGATATAAAATTTCAAAAGAAAACAACTAAAAAATAAAAAAAATTCTCACATAGAAGTTTTAGGAGAAGAGAAAACTCGTAGAAAAATTTCCTTCCAACGGACGAAATAAAAACCAGAAAGAGTGTTCTCCCTTATGGAGAAAAGATAAATCTTTATTTCCATACGGGTTTCTAAGCATGTGTACATGTATTGCAATATTGTTGTATTTTGATTATATTCATCGGTTTTGTGTGACTTACATCTTTATTTTTGGTTAATTATTTAGGGGAATAAAGAAGGATCGATAGAGAAAATAGTGGTAGTGTTATACGTTATAAGAGGCCGACTTGTTAGGAAGCCAAATTGAGAGATGAAATTCTTTTTTTTTTGGGAGGGGAAGCGGGTAAGAAGGAGATCTTGATTCTAAAACCTCCTACTTATAATCATTCCTTTCTTACCACTTAACTCAACCCTGCCCAAGATGAAGTCGGTTAAACACTCGGTGGCATGTGCAGCTCATCTAAAGGAACACCGTATTGCTCTTTAGTATTCAGTATCTAATATCAGTTGCACGTATATTCTTTGCATATAAGCGTTTTGTAAAGTAGTCATTGACAAATTAATTTATGATACATAATTTTTACTTTTTTACCAACTAATACTAATCTATCAAAATCAAAACCAAAACTATGTGCAATCAAGGTAAATTCCTTTCATGTTTTAGTCCCGTTAGAGTCTCCAATGCATATGATTCTCCTTACAGAAGGGTTCTAAAGATTAATAATTTGACAAAAAAAAATATCCTTCTTTTCACTAAGCTAAAGAAAGTTACTGCACGAATTGAGCAAGACGAAAATCCAAAATATTCAGGGCTTTTGATTTTAATGTTGCCATAATTATTTGTTTTCCACATCAATAAACATGTTTTAGAGAATCAATTCAGATTGTTTTTCTAGCTAGAACTACACTAATTAAGATGGACACGAGTATAGCATGGAGATATAATAAAAGTACACCATGATTCATGAACAATATAGTGGGGATATTATCGAATCCTTATACTATATAAGATTGAGATTTAGTCAAAGAGGGTGTTGAATTTCAACCACATGGGCAGGGGTATTTTGGAAATTTGAAAAATATGTTGCTTTTTTCAACCTTTTGGTACAACTGATTGCAACATATGTTTGGGTGTTTTTACATTAGAACTCCCATATTTGTACATTTAAAACTTGTATTTATAGACACATCTGGGCATTTGTGGAATGTGGGCTTATTTGGCGATCATTTGTGCATTTGGTCCAATTCATATAAGCGTGTGTTTTTGTGCAATTACTGAAATGGGGTTATTATGTAATTAAAATAGAACCACATTGCTTGCTGATAACCTCAGTAATTGCAGTATAGCTCCATTTCAATTGTCTGAAACACTCATAATTATATCAACACTTGTTTTTCTATGTCTGAAGTTTAGTAGAAGTTCAGTTGTTGGAAACAGTTTCTCTACTAGCAATAAAACACTATTTATATCCCAATTAAACGGCCAATAATGTGGGTATGCTGCTAAGTTATTGTCTCAATTATGGCTTTTTCAATTCTTCCTCCTTCACATTCTTCTGTTTTCCCCTTTTTTGCTTTCATGGTTGCAGTATTTTTTCAGCATTTACACTCAGCATTTCATAATGGTTTTCAGCAGAAGTTATATTTCCTTAATATTACTTATGTGCTGTTATCTTATATTTGTCTTCATTTATTTGCTTACCACAGGTGTGACAGCCCCACTTTCCCCTAAGACGAACCAAAGAGGTTAGCGGACTGCCTGTCCAACTTTCGCCAGGACTAACGATGTAGGCAAATACGATCTAAGACGTTTCGGAAAAATAATACGCACTCACACAAGCCGAAATCGCAAAATAGCCAAACGCAAACTAAACCGTCGGTGAATAGTGGGTGTCATGTCATATAATTCGAAAAAATATTTTCAACTAAATAGGACACATAAACGGGGTTAAAACAGTGTTATACACATACGTTTGTAAATTTACAAAATAAAAGGGAGATAATTGGATCAAAATACATTTAGAATTTTGCCTAAAAGGAGCTATTCAAATTACAGTCACATAAGCTCAATTCGGCAACCAACATGCATAGCCTTTCCAAAAGAATTCAAATTCCTGTAAGGAAAACAAAAGAAATAGAGTGAATTTACGCCCAGTGAAACACTACCACTCAAGCAACGAAGATCATATAAGCAGATAGTATTTCATTCCAATTAATCTAATAAAAGTAAGCCAAGAGTACACATCAATAAAATTGGTAAAAGGATACAGACAACTCTCAAGAGTCTCTTTCCTTGCTTGTATACTTGATCAGACTTCATTGACCCTCCGTCAATGTTTACGAGTAATCAACCGTAGGCTCCACTTTACTTCCATTCCTTCCACCCAACATACCCCTACCGGGCCCGAACTCCATACAGTACAAATTTGATAATATTCGAGTATACCGGAATCAAGAGTCTCACTACTACAAGATTGCATATAACAGTCCCCATGGCTCGTCAACTTTCACGACCAAACCCTCGTTGGCTCGATTCAATCGACTACCAATGAGGTTGAGCTCAGTAGTAACAGTAAAAGCCATTGAATTCTCGTCCAAACGACACCAAATCCAGTTTTTCATGTACATTTCAAGTACCACAGTGAAACAGTAGACAGTCGTGTATAATACAAAAGGGGGTGAGGGCGATCAAGTACACCCTCACTTTAATCAGTTTCAACAGTGCAAATAAGCCTCCAAGGCATCAAGTTCAATATAATAAAGCCACATTGTAAACAAACAAGTGAGTAGTATACTCACCAAGCAAGCAAGTGGAATTTCGTAAACTTCCGCCCAAAGAGCGTCTTTACTCACCGTCACGCCCTAAAATATTCAAATAAGCACAATAAGACTCGATTACAAGTCATAAATCAATTCCACATACTACCAAAATAGGGCTCCATAAGAATGTATAAGCACTAGAGTAAACCAGGGAAATCCGGAAATGGAATTAAGCTCTAAACCATAAAAATAGTTTTTGACATCATTTTGCGGTTTTGGTACCATTGGCATTCATATTATCGGATGGAGGTGCAAGATACACCGTTTCGAAGCTAAGAGGTAGGGATACAATGTTGAAGAAGGCTACTCAGTCCAGTTTCTAGTGAAACCAGGTCAAAAATTCAATATACTAAACCAGAACCGCAAAATCAGGTGAACAAACCGCATTCTGGTTCAAACATCATAAGTCAGGCTACCTAAGTCAAAATCAAGTGATTCCAAAGCCATCCAAAAGCTAAGAAACCAGGTTAAATTTATTCAGAAGGCGTCAATAACCAAATCAGAAGCATTCCCAATCAAATTAACCAATTACCAAAGCTGATTACCAAGTTCGGGTAGAAACAGGGCAGCAGAGGTATTTCAGTCTTTTCATAAGTACGCTACTCCGATTGACCTGAAATTTTGTAGGAATCTCTAAAATATCATTCCCTACAACTTTTATGTTTTAACCCAAGGCTAATTCGGCCTCTAACTATGATGAACAGTACCAGGTAGAAAGGGGGTAATCGAAACCCTAACTTCCGAAATTTCCGTTCAATGCGGAAATTTTCCGCAAATAACTACAATTGACACACTAAGGTTTCATTCCAGATCATTTCCAACCATCATACATAACCACACAACATTAATCATATGAAAACAGAAAAATCATGAATAATTATAAAACTTCACCAAATTCAACCAAAATCATGATATAATCCACCAAATCACCCCTTAGGCTACCACAAGTCATTAATTAGACATCATTAGATAGAGGAGAGGGGTTCCTTCACTACTCACCTTAGTAACCAAAGGAAAAGAGCAACTTGGCACCTTAATCCTCCAAACAACTCCACTAATCACCTCACAACCACTCACTTAAGGGTTTTTATGGAGTAAATGCAAGATTAAATGGTTGGTTTGTTGGATTTGAGCAAGATTGGAGCA